>NC_132878.1:69805458-69812958 GCF_030463535.1 Salminus brasiliensis
ATGTTAGAACATACCTTTTACTTTTCTTTTTGAAACGCTGCATCTGAAAAGTGAGAGTGTGGTTTACTGCAGCTACAAATTGTATCAGGTTTTTTCAACACACCTGCGACAATTGACTCTGACACACCTGTACTTTTACTGCGCCTGAAACTTTACGATCTGGAGACGCATACTTTGGGGAGGAAGTAGTTGTGGCCGAGTGGTTAAGGGGATGGACTTGAAATCCTTTGGGGTCTCCCCGCGCAGGTTCGAACCCTGCCGACTACGGGTGGGTTTTTAATGGGCGCACACAGAATATGGAGCAGCACTGAACATGGTGAAATTGCGAATGAGTTTCAAAGACCATCCAACAAGGACTAAAGTAGAACCTTCCTTAGAAAATGTTGAATTGAATCTTTTGACTTATTCCTGTTCATGTGAACTATAGCATCGAGTTCTGGCGGAGTTTTTGCTAATCTTAAGGCAAAACAATGGAAATGACTTACAAGCTAACCTCTCCATAAATCTTACATAAACCTGCCAAAGCAGTGGTCGTGGCCGAGTGGTTAAGGCGATGGACTATAAATCCTTTGGGGTCTCCCCGCGCAGGTTCGAATCCTGCAGACTACGGGTGGGTTTTTAATGAGACTCAACATGTAGATACTTTAGGAACAGCTCTTTAATTTGAGGGCATGCGGAAAAAAAACCCACTTAAGTGAAAAAATGTACAAATCTTTGTGTAAATCATTAAAATGTCCTTATACATAAACGTTTTTTTTAATGGATTTAGCTTTAGTTTCTCACTGTGCCCTCAGATATGAAGATATGATGTCTCTAGCAGCAACAACACATAGCCACAAACAAATCTTGGTAGCTGAAAAATCCTAAGATACACAGAATATGGAGCAGCACTGAACATGGTGAAATTGCAAATGAGTTTCAAAGACCATCCAACAAGGACTAAAGTAGAACCTTCCTTGGAAAATTGAATTTAATCTTTTGACTTATTCCTATTGTCACTCTCAACCACGCTGCCTATGTTCCACCAGTATGTTGACTGTGCTACCAGGGAGAACAGAGTACTGGATCTTCTGTATGCAAATGTTAAGGATGCATACAGGTCCTCTGCCCTACCTCCACTGGGGAGATCAGATCACAACCTGGTTCTGCTGACACCCACATACCGCCCAGTGGTTCTAAGACAGCCTGTGACAAGGAAGGTGATCAGGAAGTGGTCACCAGAGGCTGAGGAGGCTCTGCAGGTCTGTTTTGAGACCACAGACTGGGAGGTGTTGTGTGAATCATCTGGTGAGGACATTGACAACAGGACAGGTTGCATCACGGACTACATCAATTTCTGCACTGACACTATTGTTCCAGTCAGGAGGGTGCGTTGTTTTCCTAACAACAAGCCTTGGATCACCAAGGACTTGAAGGAACTTCTAAACAAGAAGAGACACGCATTCCAATCAAAAGACAAGGAACAACTGAGGAGTGTGCAGAAGGAGCTGAAGGTGAGACTGAGAGAGAGCAAGGAAGCCTACAGGAGAAAACTGGAGGGTAGGCTCCAGCAAAACAATTCAAAGGAGGTGTGGACTGGGATGAGGCAGATCACTGGCTTCAAAGGGAAGTAGCAGACTGTTGGGGGCAGTTTGGACAAAGCCAACGAGCTGAATGTGTTTTTTAACAGATTTAGCATGACCGAGTGGTTAAGGCGATTGACTAGAAATCCATTGGGGTCTCCCCGCGCAGGTTCGAACCCTGCCGACTACGGGTGGGTTTTTAATGGGCGCACACAGAATATGGAGCAGCACTGAACATGGTGAAATTGCAAATGAGTTTCAAAGACCATCCAACAAGGACTAAAGTAGACCCTTCCTTAGAAAATGTTGAATTGAATCTTTTGACTTATTCCTGTTCATGTGAACTATAGCATCGAGTTCTGGCGGAGTTTTTGCTAATCTTAAGGCACAACAATGGAAATGACTTACAAGCTAACCTCTCCATAAATCTTACATACTTCTGACGAAGCAGTAGTCGTGGCCGAGTGGTTAAGGCGATGGACTAGAAATCCATTGGGGTCTCCCCGCGCAGGTTCGAATCCTGCCGACTACGGGTGGGTTTTTAATGAGACTCAACATGTAGATACTTTAGGAACAGCTCTTTAATTTGAGGGCATGCGGAAAAAAAACCCACTTAAGTGAAAAAAATTACAAATCTTTGTGTAAATCATTAAAATGTCCTGATACATAAACGTTTTTTTAATGGATTTAGCTTTAGTTTCTCACTGTGCCCTCAGATATGAAGATATGATGTCTCTAGCAGCAAAAACACATAGCCACAAACAAATCTTGGTAGCTGAAAAATCCTAAGATAACTAAACATCTACAATTCATCTTTAAATAATGTGCAAAAGAATGTTTTAAATATAATTTGAAAACAGGCATTTTTAATGATTTACAAGAATAACAGAACTGTAAAATATCCCAAGCTGTAAAACAAAAAACATCAGCAGCTAAAAAGATAGCCATAGCAGGCAAACATATACCAAGCACAGCTAAATACCCGAAGACAAAAAACAGCATCAGCAGCTATGGACGTCTCAGCAGCCAAACGTACCATTAGCTGCTGAAACAACTCTGACAACCTTAGTAAAGGACAAAAACACATATCTTCATTAAACATACTATCACTAGCTAAAATCACTCTGAGCTGCTAACATGCTTCAGACGTTAGCAAATACTCTAAGCAGCTAAAATACCCTAAGCATCTAAAAAAAATCCCTAAGCCGATAAAATATCCTCAGAAGATATAAAAAAAAACGTATAATAAGAAGTTATAAATACCTTCAGTAGTTGAGTGATACTCTCAAAAGACAACTAGCATCCATCCAGTTATGGCTAGGATGCAGAACTAAACTGTGTAATACGGGTCCCTCTGCATCCGGGCCAAATGAACCATTAGGACCCGCATAAACCTTAAAATCTAAATGACTTTTTTTTCCTGAATTTGCATATAAACGTCTAATTTAATGAACAAATAAAGAAATATAATGTCATTACAAGCTGTTTAGATTGGGCGCCAATTTCACAGCTTGACCACAGTTCTCCCCGCACAGGGTCGAACTGTGCCGAACACGGGTGGGATTTCAATGGGACTCAGTTCGTGAAGCAGCAGGCGAAATGGCAAAACCGCAATTTTTTCTTAGTTTCTTAGACCATCCATCAATGAATAAAGTGCAACATTCCTCAGAACATGTTGAATTGATTGCGTCTAGTCAATGTCTGACGAGCTGCTGCTGGTTCCTCTTAGGTGTGGTACAGGATATTGGCATAAGGATACTTTGTTACTCTACAACATTAAAGGAATAAAAGTTAAGTTGACATACCAATTTATTTCTCCCTGAATAGGCTTAATCTAAAATATTAAAAACAAATTTATGGCAAAATAAATTTGAACGATATGAAGAAGGCTTCCCCCACGCAGGTTCGATTCCTGCCGATTACAGGTGGGTTTTTAATTTTTGACGGAAGAAGTAGTCGTGAAGGACGAGTCCACCAGTATCACTAGTCACTTTAAATACACTCTGCTGCTACCTTCTCCATTTACTGATGCTCTTCTCTCTGTATTTTATTTTTCATTTTTGCATATATTTTTATATATTTATGTATATTTTATTTATTTAAGTACTGCTGTCTGGGTAAAACTGGGTCCTTGGGTACCACAATTTCGTTCCACCCCATGTACCACATGTGATGCGAATGACAATAAAGTCTACTTGAATCCTTGAATCCTTGAATCCTTGAATCACCTTACTCTCATAGGTTTGATCCCTGCTTACTACAGGGATGTTTTAAATGGGACTTAGAATATGAAGAAGAATTGATTCAATTGACATCTGCAGATTTACAATAGAGTTTATGGAGTTTATAGACTCTCAAAACAGAAATATGTTAGAACATACCCTTTACTTTTCTTTTTGAAACGATGCATCTGAAAAGTGAGAGTGTGTTTTACTGCAGCTACAAATTGTATCAGGTTTTTTCAACACACCTGCGACAATTGACTCTGACACACCTGTACTTTTACTGCGCCTGAAACTTTACGATCTGGAGACGCATACTTTGGGGAGAAAGTAGTCGTGGCCGAGTGGTTAAGGCGATGGACTAGAAATCCATTGGGGTCTCCCCGCGCAGGTTCGAATCCTGCCGACTACGGGTGGGTTTTTAATGAGACTCAACATGTAGATACTTTAGGAACAGCTCTTTAATTTGAGGGCATGCGGAAAAAAAACCCACTTAAGTGAAAAAAATGTACAAATCTTTGTGTAAATCATTGAAATGTCCTTATACATAAACGTTTTTTTTTAATGGATTTAGCTTTAGTTTCTCACTGTGCCCTCAGATATGAAGATATGATGTCTCTAGCAGCAACAACACATAGCCACAAACAAATCTTGGTAGCTGAAAAATCCTAAGATAACTAAACATCTACAATTCATCTTTAAATAATGTGCAAAAGATTGTTTTAAATATAATTTAATGCAAACAGGCAGTTTTAATGATTTACAAGAATAACAGAACTGTAAAATATCCCAAGCTGTAAAACAAAAAACATCAGCAGCTAAAAAGATAGCCATAGCAGGCAAACATATACCAAGCACAGCTAAATACCCGAAGACAAAAAACAGCATCAGCAGCTATGGACGTCTCAGCAGCCAAACGTACCATTAGCTGCTGAAACAACTCTGACAACCTTAGTAAAGGACAAAAACACATATCTTCATTAAACATACTATCACTAGCTAAAATCACTCTGAGCTGCTAACATGCTTCAGACGTTAGCAAATACTCTAAGCAGCTAAAATACCCTAAGCATCTAAAAAAAATCCCTAAGCCGATAAAATATCCTCAGAAGATAAAAAAAAAAAAAACGTATAATAAGAAGTTATAAATACCTTCAGTAGTTGAGTGATACTCTCAAAAGACAACTAGCATCCATCCAGTTATGGCTAGGATGCAGAACTAAACTGTGTAATACGGGTCCCTCTGCATCCGGGCCAAATGAACCATTAGGACCCGCATAAACCTTAAAATCTAAATTACTTTTTTTCCTGAATTTGCATATAAACGTCTAATTTAATGAACAAATACAGATTCACCTTACTCTCATAAGTTTGATCCCTGCTTACTACAGGGATGTTTTAAATGGGACTTAGAATATGAAGAAGAATTGATTCAATTGACATCTGCAGATTTACAATAGAGTTTATAGAGTTTATAGACTCTCAAAACAGAAATATGTTAGAACATATCCTTTACTTTTCTTTTTGAAACGCTGCATCTGAAAAGTGAGAGTGTGGTTTACTGCAGCTACAAATTGTATCAGGTTTTTTCAACACACCTGCGACAATTGACTCTGACACACCTGTACTTTTACTGCGCCTGAAACTGCGCATACTTTGGGGAGAAAGTAGTCGTGGCCGAGTGGTTAAGGCGATGGACTTGAAATCCATTGGGGTCTCCCCGCGCAGGTTCGAACCCTGCCGACTACGGGTGGGTTTTTAATGGGCGCACACAGAATATGGAGCAGCACTGAACATGGTGAAATTGCAAATGAGTTTCAAAGACCATCCAACAAGGACTAAAGTAGAAACTTCCAAAGAAAATGTTGAATTGAATCTTTTGACTTATTCCTGTTCATGTGAACTATAGCATCGAGTTCTGGCGGAGTTTTTGCTAATCTTAAGGCAAAACAATGGAAATGACTTACAAGCTAACCTCTCCATAAATCCTACATATTTCTGACGAAGCAGTAGTCGTGGCCGAGTGGTTAAGGTGATGGACTAGAAATCCATTGGGGTCTCCCTGCGCAGGTTCGAATCCTGCCGACTACGGGTGGGTTTTTAATGAGACTCAACATGTAGATACTTTAGGAACAGCTCTTTAATTTGAGGGCATGCGGAAAAAAAACCCACTTAAGTGAAAAAAAATTACAAATCTTTGTGTAAATCATTGAAATGTCCTTATACATAAACGTTTTTTTTAATGGATTTAGCTTTAGTTTCTCACTGTGCCCTCAGATATGAAGATATGATGTCTCTAGCAGCAACAACACATAGCCACAAACAAATCTTGGTAGCTGAAAAATCCTAAGATAACTAAACATCTACAATTCATCTTTAAATAATGTGCAAAAGATTGTTTTAAATATAATTTAATGCAAACAGGCAGTTTTAATGATTTACAAGAATAACAGAACTGTAAAATATCCCAAGCTGTAAAACAAAAAACATCAGCAGCTAAAAAGATAGCCATAGCAGGCAAACATATACCAAGCACAGCTAAATACCCGAAGACAAAAAACAGCATCAGCAGCTATGGACGTCTCAGCAGCCAAACGTACCATTAGCTGCTGAAACAACTCTGACAACCTTAGTAAAGGACAAAAACACATATCTTCATTAAACATACTATCACTAGCTAAAATCACTCTGAGCTGCTAACATGCTTCAGACGTTAGCAAATACTCTAAGCAGCTAAAATACCCTAAGCATCTAAAAAAAATCCCTAAGCCGATAAAATATCCTCAGAAGATAAAAAAAAAAAAAAAAACGTATAATAAGAAGTTATAAATACCTTCAGTAGTTGAGTGATACTCTCAAAAGACAACTAGCATCCATCCAGTTATGGCTAGGATGCAAAACTAAACTGTGTAATACGGGTCCCTCTGCATCCGGGCCAAATGAACCATTAGGACCCGCATAAACCTTAAAATCTAAATGACTTTTTTTCCTGAATTTGCATATAAACGTCTAATTTAATGAACAAATACAGAAATATAATGTCATTACAAGCTGTTTAGATTGGGCGCCAATTTCACAGCTTGACCACAGTTCTCCCCGCACAGGGTCGAACTGTGCCGAACACGGGTGGGATTTCAATGGGACTCAGTTCGTGAAGCAGCAGGCGAAATGGCAAAACCGCAATTTTTTCGTAGTTTCTTAGACCATCCATCAATGAATAAAGTGGAACATTCCTCAGAACATGTTGAATTGATTGTGTCGAGTCAATGTCTGACGAGCTGCTGCTGGTTCCTCTTAGGTGTGGTACAGGGTATTGGCATAAGGATACTTTGTTACTCTACAACATTAAAGGAATAAAAGTTAAGTTGACATACCAATTTATTCCTCCCTGAATAGGCTTAATCTAAAATATTAAAAACAAATTTATGGCAAAATAAATTTCAACGATAAGAAGAAGGCTTCCCCCACGCAGGTTCGATTCCTGCCGATTACGGGTGGGTTTTTAATCTTTGACGGAAGAAGTAGTCGTGAAGGACGAGTCCACCAGTATCACCTTACTCTCATAAGTTTGATCCCTGCTTACTACAGGGATGTTTTAAATGGGACTTAGAATATGAAGAAGAATTGATTCAATTGACATCTGCAGATTTACAATGGAGTTTATAGAGTTTATAGACTCTCAAAACAGAAATATGTTAGAACATATCCTTTACTTT
>NC_132878.1:69817958-69820458 GCF_030463535.1 Salminus brasiliensis
CTCAAAACAGAAATATGTTAGAACATATCCTTTACTTTTCTTTTTGAAACGCTGCATCTGAAAAGTGAGAGTGTGGTTTACTGCAGCTACAAATTGTATCAGGTTTTTTCAACACACCTGCGACAATTGACTCTGACACACCTGTACTTTTACTGCGCCTGAAACTGCGCATACTTTGGGGAGAAAGTAGTCGTGGCCGAGTGGTTAAGGCGATGGACTTGAAATCCATTGGGGTCTCCCCGCGCAGGTTCGAACCCTGCCGACTACGGGTGGGTTTTTAATGGGCGCACACAGAATATGGAGCAGCACTGAACATGGTGAAATTGCAAATGAGTTTCAAAGACCATCCAACAAGGACTAAAGTAGAAACTTCCTTAGAAAATGTTGAATTGAATCTTTTGACTTATTCCTGTTCATGGGAACTATAGCATCGAGTTCTGGCGGAGTTTTTGCTAATCTTAAGGCAAAACAATGGAAATGACTTACAAGCTAACCTCTCCATAAATCCTACATATTTCTGACGAAGCAGTAGTCGTGGCCGAGTGGTTAAGGCGATGGACTAGAAATCCATTGGGGTCTCCCCGCGCAGGTTCGAATCCTGCCGACAACGGGTGGGTTTTTAATGAGACTCAACATGTAGATACTTTAGGAACAGCTCTTTAATTTGAGGGCATGCGGGAAAAAAAAACACTTAAGTGAAAAATATGTACAAATCTTTGTGTAAATCATTAAAATGTCCTTATACATAAACGTTTTTTTAATGGATTTAGCTTTAGTTTCTCACTGTGCCCTCAGATATGAAGATATGATGTCTCTAGAAGCAACAACACATAGCCACAAACAAATCTTGGTAGCTGAAAAATCCTAAGATAACTAAACATCTACAATTCATCTTTAAATAATGTGCAAAAGATTGTTTTAAATATAATTTAATGCAAACAGGCATTTTTAATGATTTACAAGACTAACAGAACTGTAAAATATCCCAAGCTGTAAAACAAAAAACATCAGCAGCTAAAAAGATAGCCATAGCAGGCAAACATATACCAAGCACAGCTAAATACCCGAAGACAAAAAACAGCATCAGCAGCTATGGACGTCTGAGCAGCCAAACGTACCATTAGCTGCTGAAACAACTCTGACAACCTTAGTAAAGGACAAAAACACATATCTTCATTAAACATACTATCACTAGCTAAAATCACTCTGAGCTGCTAACATGCTTCAGACGTTAGCAAATACTCTAAGCAGCTAAAATACCCTAAGCATCTAAAAAAAATCCCTAAGCCGATAAAATATCCTCAGAAGATAAAAAAAAAAAAAACGTATAATAAGAAGTTATAAATACCTTCAGTAGTTGAGTGATACTCTCAAAAGACAACTAGCATCCATCCAGTTATGGCTAGGATGCAGAACTAAACTGTGTAATACGGGTCCCTCTGCATCCGGGCCAAATGAACCATTAGGACCCGCATAAACCTTAAAATCTAAACGACTTTTTTTCCTGAATTTGCATATAAACGTCTAATTTAATGAACAAATACAGATTCACCTTACTCTCATAAGTTTGATCCCTGCTTACTACAGGGATGTTTTAAATGGGACTTAGAATATGAAGAAGAATTGATTCAATTGACATCTGCAGATTTACAATAGAGTTTATAGAGTTTATAGACTCTCAAAACAGAAATATGTTAGAACATATCCTTTACTTTTCTTTTTGAAACGCTGCATCTGAAAAGTGAGAGTGTGGTTTACTGCAGCTACAAATTGTATCAGGTTTTTTCAACACACCTGCGACAATTGACTCTGACACACCTGTACTTTTACTGCGCCTGAAACTGCGCATACTTTGGGGAGAAAGTAGTCGTGGCCGAGTGGTTAAGGCGATGGACTTGAAATCCATTGGGGTCTCCCCGCGCAGGTTCGAACCCTGCCGACTACGGGTGGGTTTTTAATGGGCGCACACAGAATATGGAGCAGCACTGAACATGGTGAAATTGCAAATGAGTTTCAAAGACCATCCAACAAGGACTAAAGTAGAAACTTCCAAAGAAAATGTTGAATTGAATCTTTTGACTTATTCCTGTTCATGGGAACTATAGCATCGAGTTCTGGCGGAGTTTTTGCTAATCTTAAGGCAAAACAATGGAAATGACTTACAAGCTAACCTCTCCATAAATCCTACATATTTCTGACGAAGCAGTAGTCGTGGCCGAGTGGTTAAGGTGATGGACTAGAAATCCATTGGGGTCTCCCTGCGCAGGTTCGAATCCTGCCGACTACGGGTGGGTTTTTAATGAGACTCAACATGTAGATACTTTAGGAACAGCTCTTTAATTTGAGGGCATGCGGAAAAAAAACCCACTTAAGTGAAAAAAAATTACAAATCTTTGTGTAAATCATTGAAATGTCCTTATACATAAACGTTTTTTTTAATGGATTTAGCTTTAGTTTCTCACTGTGCCCTCAGATATGAAGATATGATGTCTCTAGCAGC
>NC_132878.1:69827958-69850458 GCF_030463535.1 Salminus brasiliensis
TCAGCAGCTATGGACGTCTCAGCAGCCAAACGTACCATTAGCTGCTGAAACAACTCTGACAACCTTAGTAAAGGACAAAAACACATATCTTCATTAAACATACTATCACTAGCTAAAATCACTCTGAGCTGCTAACATGCTTTAGACGTTAGCAAATACTCTAAGCAGCTAAAATACCCTAAGCATCTAAAAAAAATCCCTAAGCCGATAAAATATCCTCAGAAGATAAAAAAAAAAAAAACGTATAATAAGAAGTTATAAATACCTTCAGTAGTTGAGTGATACTCTCAAAAGACAACTAGCATCCATCCAGTTATGGCTAGGATGCAAAACTAAACTGTGTAATACGGGTCCCTCTGCATCCGGGCCAAATGAACCATTAGGACCCGCATAAACCTTAAAATCTAAATGACTTTTTTTCCTGAATTTGCATATAAACGTCTAATTTAATGAACAAATACAGAAATATAATGTCATTACAAGCTGTTTAGATTGGGCGCCAATTTCACAGCTTGACCACAGTTCTCCCCGCACAGGGTCGAACTGTGCCGAACACGGGTGGGATTTCAATGGGACTCAGTTCGTGAAGCAGCAGGCGAAATGGCAAAACCGCAATTTTTTCGTAGTTTCTTAGAACCATCCATCAATGAATAAAGTGGAACATTCCTCAGAACATGTTGAATTGATTGCGTCTAGTCAATGTCTGACGAGCTGCTGCTGGTTCCTCTTAGGTGTGGTACAGGGTATTGGCATAAGGATACTTTGTTACTCTACAACATTAAAGGAATAAAAGTTAAGTTGACATACCAATTTATTCCTCCCTGAATAGGCTTAATCTAAAATATTAAAAACAAATTTATGGCAAAATAAATTTCAACGATAAGAAGAAGGCTTCCCCCACGCAGGTTCGATTCCTGCCGATTACGGGTGGGTTTTTAATCTTTGACGGAAGAAGTAGTCGTGAAGGACGAGTCCACCAGTATCACCTTACTCTCATAAGTTTGATCCCTGCTTACTACAGGGATGTTTTAAATGGGACTTAGAATATGAAGAAGAATTGATTCAATTGACATCTGCAGATTTACAATGGAGTTTATAGAGTTTATAGACTCTCAAAACAGAAATATGTTAGAACATATCCTTTACTTTTCTTTTTGAAACGCTGCATCTGAAAAGTGAGAGTGTGGTTTACTGCAGCTACAAATTGTATCAGGTTTTTTCAACACACCTGCGACAATTGACTCTGACACACCTGTACTTTTACTGCGCCTGAAACTGCGCATACTTTGGGGAGAAAGTAGTCGTGGCCGAGTGGTTAAGGCGATGGACTTGAAGTCCATTGGGGTCTCCCCGCGCAGTTTCGAACCCTGCCGACTACGGGTGGGTTTTTAATGGGCGCACACAGAATATGGAGCAGCACTGAACATGGTGAAATTGCAAATGAGTTTCAAAGACCATCCAACAAGGTCTAAAGTAGAACCTTCCTTAGAAAATGTTGAATTGAATCATTTGACTTATTCCTGTTCATGTGAACTATAGCATCGAGTTCTGGCGGAGTTTTTGCTAATCTTAAGGCAAAACAATGGAAATGACTTACAAGCTAACCTCTCCATAAATCTTACATACTTCTGACGAAGCAGTAGTCGTGGCCGAGTGGTTAAGGCGATGGACTAGAAATCCATTGGGGTCTCCCCGCGCAGGTTCGAATCCTGCCGACTACGGGTGGGTTTTTAATGAGACTCAACATGTAGATACTTTAGGAACAGCTCTTTAATTTGAGGGCATGCGGAAAAAAAACCCACTTAAGTGAAAAAAATGTACAAATCTTTGTGTAAATCATTGAAATGTCCTTATACATAAACGTTTTTTTTTAATGGATTTAGCTTTAGTTTCTCACTGTGCCCTCAGATATGAAGATATGATGTCTCTAGCAGCAACAACACATAGCCACAAACAAATCTTGGTAGCTGAAAAATCCTAAGATAACTAAACATCTACAATTCATCTTTAAATAATGTGCAAAAGATTGTTTTAAATATAATTTAATGCAAACAGGCATTTTTAATGATTTACAAGACTAACAGAACTGTAAAATATCCCAAGCTGTAAAACAAAAAACATCAGCAGCTAAAAAGATAGCCATAGCAGGCAAACATATACCAAGCACAGCTAAATACCCGAAGACAAAAAACAGCATCAGCAGCTATGGACGTCTCAGCAGCCAAACGTACCATTAGCTGCTGAAACAGCTCTGACAACCTTAGTAAAGGACAAAAGCACATATCTTCATTAAACATACTATCACTAGCTAAAATCACTCTGAGCTGCTAACATGCTTCAGACGTTAGCAAATACTCTAAGCAGCTAAAATACCCTAAGCATCTAAAAAAAATCCCTAAGCCGATAAAATATCCTCAGAAGATAAAAAAAAAAAAAAACGTATAATAAGAAGTTATAAATACCTTCAGTAGTTCAGTGATACTCTCAAAAGACAACTAGCATCCATCCAGTTATGGCTAGGATGCAGATCTAAACTGTGTAATACGGGTCCCTCTGCATCCGGGCCAAATGAACCATTAGGACCCGCATAAACCTTAAAATCTAAATGACTTTTTTTCCTGAATTTGCATATAAACGTCTAATTTAATGAACAAATACAGATTCACCTTACTCTCATAAGTTTGATCCCTGCTTACTACAGGGATGTTTTAAATGGGACTTAGAATATGAAGAAGAATTGATTCAATTGACATCTGCAGATTTACAATAGAGTTTATAGAGTTTATAGACTCTCAAAACAGAAATATGTTAGAACATATCCTTTACTTTTCTTTTTGAAACGCTGCATCTGAAAAGTGAGAGTGTGGTTTACTGCAGCTACAAATTATATCAGGTTTTTTCAACACACCTGCGACAATTGACTCTGACACACCTGTACTTTTACTGCGCCTGAAACTGCGCATACTTTGGGGAGAAAGTAGTCGTGGCCGAGTGGTTAAGGCGATGGACTTGAAATCCATTGGGGTCTCCCCGCGCAGGTTCGAACCCTGCCGACTACGGGTGGGTTTTTAATGGGTGCACACAGAATATGGAGCAGCACTGAACATGGTGAAATTGCAAATGAGTTTCAAAGACCATCCAACAAGGACTAAAGTAGAAACTTCCTTAGAAAATGTTGAATTGAATCTTTTGACTTATTCCTGTTCATGGGAACTATAGCATCGAGTTCTGGCGGAGTTTTTGCTAATCTTAAGGCAAAACAATGGAAATGACTTACAAGCTAACCTCTCCATAAATCCTACATATTTCTGACGAAGCAGTAGTCGTGGCCGAGTGGTTAAGGCGATGGACTAGAAATCCATTGGGGTCTCCCCGCGCAGGTTCGAACCCTGCCGACTACGGGTGGGTTTTTAATGAGACTCAACATGTAGATACTTTAGGAACAGCTCTTTAATTTGAGGGCATGCGGAAAAAAAACCCACTTAAGTGAAAAAAAATTACAAATCTTTGTGTAAATCATTGAAATGTCCTTATACATAAACGTTTTTTTAATGGATTTAGCTTTAGTTTCTCACTGTGCCCTCAGATATGAAGATATGATGTCTCTAGCAGCAACAACACATAGCCACAAACAAATCTTGGTAGCTGAAAAATCCTAAGATAACTAAACATCTACAATTCATCTTTAAATAATGTGCAAAAGATTGTTTTAAATATAATTTAATGCAAACAGGCAGTTTTAATGATTTACAAGAATAACAGAACTGTAAAATATCCCAAGCTGTAAAACAAAAAACATCAGCAGCTAAAAAGATAGCCATAGCAGGCAAACATATACCAAGCACAGCTAAATACCCGAAGACAAAAAACAGCATCAGCAGCTATGGACGTCTCAGCAGCCAAACGTACCATTAGCTGCTGAAACAACTCTGACAACCTTAGTAAAGGACAAAAACACATATCTTCATTAAACATACTATCACTAGCTAAAATCACTCTGAGCTGCTAACATGCTTTAGACGTTAGCAAATACTCTAAGCAGCTAAAATACCCTAAGCATCTAAAAAAAATCCCTAAGCCGATAAAATATCCTCAGAAGATAAAAAAAAAAAAACGTATAATAAGAAGTTATAAATACCTTCAGTAGTTGAGTGATACTCTCAAAAGACAACTAGCATCCATCCAGTTATGGCTAGGATGCAAAACTAAACTGTGTAATACGGGTCCCTCTGCATTCGGGCCAAATGAACCATTAGGACCCGCATAAACCTTAAAATCTAAATGACTTTTTTTCCTGAATTTGCATATAAACGTCTAATTTAATGAACAAATACAGAAATATAATGTCATTACAAGCTGTTTAGATTGGGCGCCAATTTCACAGCTTGACCACAGTTCTCCCCGCACAGGGTCGAACTGTGCCGAACACGGGTGGGATTTCAATGGGACTCAGTTCGTGAAGCAGCAGGCGAAATGGCAAAACCGCAATTTTTTCTTAGTTTCTTAGACCATCCATCAATGAATAAAGTGGAACATTCCTCAGAACATGTTGAATTGATTGCGTCTAGTCAATGTCTGACGAGCTGCTGCTGGTTCCTCTTAGGTGTGGTACAGGGTATTGGCATAAGGATACTTTGTTACTCTACAACATTAAAGGAATAAAAGTTAAGTTGACATACCAATTTATTCCTCCCTGAATAGGCTTAATCTAAAATATTAAAAACAAATTTATGGCAAAATAAATTTCAACGATAAGAAGAAGGCTTCCCCCACGCAGGTTCGATTCCTGCCGATTACGGGTGGGTTTTTAATCTTTGACGGAAGAAGTAGTCGTGAAGGACGAGTCCACCAGTATCACCTTACTCTCATAAGTTTGATCCCTGCTTACTACAGGGATGTTTTAAATGGGACTTAGAATATGAAGAAGAATTGATTCAATTGACATCTGCAGATTTACAATGGAGTTTATAGAGTTTATAGACTCTCAAAACAGAAATATGTTAGAACATATCCTTTACTTTTCTTTTTGAAACGCTGCATCTGAAAAGTGAGAGTGTGGTTTACTGCAGCTACAAATTGTATCAGGTTTTTTCAACACACCTGCGACAATTGACTCTGACACACCAGTACTTTTACTGCGCCTGAAACTGCGCATACTTTGGGGAGAAAGTAGTCGTGGCCGAGTGGTTAAGGCGATGGACTTGAAATCCATTGGGGTCTCCCCGCGCAGGTTCGAACCCTGCCGACTACGGGTGGGTTTTTAATGGGCGCACACAGAATATGGAGCAGCACTGAACATGGTGAAATTGCAAATGAGTTTCAAAGACCATCCAACAAGGTCTAAAGTAGAACCTTCCTTAGAAAATGTTGAATTGAATCTTTTGACTTATTCCTGTTCATGTGAACTATAGCATCGAGTTCTGGCGGAGTTTTTGCTAATCTTAAGGCAAAACAATGGAAATGACTTACAAGCTAACCTCTCCATAAATCTTACATACTTCTGACGAAGCAGTAGTCGTGGCCGAGTGGTTAAGGCGATGGACTAGAAATCCATTGGGGTCTCCCCGCGCAGGTTCGAATCCTGCCGACTACGGGTGGGTTTTTAATGAGACTCAACATGTAGATACTTTAGGAACAGCTCTTTAATTTGAGGGCATGCGGAAAAAAAACCCACTTAAGTGAAAAAAATGTACAAATCTTTGTGTAAATCATTGAAATGTCCTTATACATAAACGTTTTTTTTTAATGGATTTAGCTTTAGTTTCTCACTGTGCCCTCAGATATGAAGATATGATGTCTCTAGCAGCAACAACACATAGCCACAAACAAATCTTGGTAGCTGAAAAATCCTAAGATAACTAAACATCTACAATTCATCTTTAAATAATGTGCAAAAGATTGTTTTAAATATAATTTAATGCAAACAGGCATTTTTAATGATTTACAAGACTAACAGAACTGTAAAATATCCCAAGCTGTAAAACAAAAAACATCAGCAGCTAAAAAGATAGCCATAGCAGGCAAACATATACCAAGCACAGCTAAATACCCGAAGACAAAAAACAGCATCAGCAGCTATGGACGTCTCAGCAGCCAAACGTACCATTAGCTGCTGAAACAGCTCTGACAACCTTAGTAAAGGACAAAAGCACATATCTTCATTAAACATACTATCACTAGCTAAAATCACTCTGAGCTGCTAACATGCTTCAGACGTTAGCAAATACTCTAAGCAGCTAAAATACCCTAAGCATCTAAAAAAAATCCCTAAGCCGATAAAATATCCTCAGAAGATAAAAAAAAAAAAAAACGTATAATAAGAAGTTATAAATACCTTCAGTAGTTCAGTGATACTCTCAAAAGACAACTAGCATCCATCCAGTTATGGCTAGGATGCAGATCTAAACTGTGTAATACGGGTCCCTCTGCATCCGGGCCAAATGAACCATTAGGACCCGCATAAACCTTAAAATCTAAATGACTTTTTTTCCTGAATTTGCATATAAACGTCTAATTTAATGAACAAATACAGATTCACCTTACTCTCATAAGTTTGATCCCTGCTTACTACAGGGATGTTTTAAATGGGACTTAGAATATGAAGAAGAATTGATTCAATTGACATCTGCAGATTTACAATAGAGTTTATAGAGTTTATAGACTCTCAAAACAGAAATATGTTAGAACATATCCTTTACTTTTCTTTTTGAAACGCTGCATCTGAAAAGTGAGAGTGTGGTTTACTGCAGCTACAAATTGTATCAGGTTTTTTCAACACACCTGCGACAATTGACTCTGACACACCTGTACTTTTACTGCGCCTGAAACTGCGCATACTTTGGGGAGAAAGTAGTCGTGGCCGAGTGGTTAAGGCGATGGACTTGAAATCCATTGGGGTCTCCCCGCGCAGGTTCGAACCCTGCCGACTACGGGTGGGTTTTTAATGGAGCAGCACTGAACATGGTGAAATTGCAAATGAGTTTCAAAGACCATCCAACAAGGACTAAAGTAGAAACTTCCTTAGAAAATGTTGAATTGAATCTTTTGACTTATTCCTGTTCATGGGAACTATAGCATCGAGTTCTGGCGGAGTTTTTGCTAATCTTAAGGCAAAACAATGGAAATGACTTACAAGCTAACCTCTCCATAAATCCTACATATTTCTGACGAAGCAGTAGTCGTGGCCGAGTGGTTAAGGCGATGGACTAGAAATCCATTGGGGTCTCCCCGCGCAGGTTCGAATCCTGCCGACTACGGGTGGGTTTTTAATGAGACTCAACATGTAGATACTTTAGGAACAGCTCTTTAATTTGAGGGCATGCGGAAAAAAAACCCACTTAAGTGAAAAAAAATTACAAATCTTTGTGTAAATCATTGAAATGTCCTTATACATAAACGTTTTTTTTAATGGATTTAGCTTTAGTTTCTCACTGTGCCCTCAGATATGAAGATATGATGTCTCTAGCAGCAACAACACATAGCCACAAACAAATCTTGGTAGCTGAAAAATCCTAAGATAACTAAACATCTACAATTCATCTTTAAATAATGTGCAAAAGATTGTTTTAAATATAATTTAATGCAAACAGGCAGTTTTAATGATTTACAAGAATAACAGAACTGTAAAATATCCCAAGCTGTAAAACAAAAAACATCAGCAGCTAAAAAGATAGCCATAGCAGGCAAACATATACCAAGCACAGCTAAATACCCGAAGACAAAAAACAGCATCAGCAGCTATGGACGTCTCAGCAGCCAAACGTACCATTAGCTGCTGAAACAACTCTGACAACCTTAGTAAAGGACAAAAGCACATATCTTCATTAAACATACTATCACTAGCTAAAATCACTCTGAGCTGCTAACATGCTTCAGACGTTAGCAAATACTCTAAGCAGCTAAAATACCCTAAGCATCTAAAAAAAATCCCTAAGCCGATAAAATATCCTCAGAAGATAAAAAAAAAAAAAACGTATAATAAGAAGTTATAAATACCTTCAGTAGTTGAGTGATACTCTCAAAAGACAACTAGCATCCATCCAGTTATGGCTACGATGCAGATCTAAACTGTGTAATACGGGTCCCTCTGCATCCGGGCCAAATGAACCATTAGGACCCGCATAAACCTTAAAATCTAAATGACTTTTTTTCCTGAATTTGCATATAAACGTCTAATTTAATGAACAAATACAGAAATATAATGTCATTACAAGCTGTTTAGATTGGGCGCCAATTTCACAGCTTGACCACAGTTCTCCCCTCACAGGGTCGAACTGTGCCGAACACGGGTGGGATTTCAATGGGACTCAGTTCGTGAAGCAGCAGGCGAAATGGCAAAACCGCAATTTTTTCTTAGTTTCTTAGACCATCCATCAATGAATAAAGTGGAACATTCCTCAGAACATGTTGAATTGATTGCGTCTAGTCAATGTCTGACGAGCTGCTGCTGGTTCCTCTTACGTGTGGTACAGGGTATTGGCATAAGGATACTTTGTTACTCTACAACATTATAGGAATAAACGTTAAGTTGACATACCAATTTATTCCTCCCTGAATAGGCTTAATCTAAAATATTAAAAACAAATTTATGGCAAAATAAATTTCAACGATATGAAGAAGGCTTCCCCCACGCAGGTTCGATTCCTGCCGATTACGGGTGGGTTTTTAATCTTTGACGGAAGAAGTAGTCGTGAAGGACGAGTCCACCAGTATCACCTTACTCTCATAAGTTTGATCCCTGCTTACTACAGGGATGTTTTAAATGGGACTTAGAATATGAAGAAGAATTGATTCAATTGACATGCGCAGATTTACAATAGAGTTTATAGACTCTCAAAACAGAAGTATGTTAGAACCTACCCTTTACTTTTCTTTTTGAAACGCTGCAGCTGAAAAGTGAGAGTGTGGTTTACTGCAGCTACAAATTGTAGCAGGTTTATTCAACACAGCTGTGAAAATTGACTCTGATAAATAGGCTTTGTCTTACATATTAAACAGATATATATGACAGAATAAAGTTGACTCCCTGATTCTGGCAAAGCAGTAGTCGTGGCCGAGTGGTTAAGGCGATGGACTAGAAATCCATTGGGGTCTCCCCGCGCAGGTTCGAATCCTGCCGACAACGGGTGGGTTTTTAATGAGACTCAACATGTAGATACTTTAGGAACAGCTCTTTAATTTGAGGGCATGCGGGAAAAAAAAACACTTAAGTGAAAAATATGTACAAATCTTTGTGTAAATCATTAAAATGTCCTTATACATAAACGTTTTTTTAATGGATTTAGCTTTAGTTTCTCACTGTGCCCTCAGATATGAAGATATGATGTCTCTAGAAGCAACAACACATAGCCACAAACAAATCTTGGTAGCTGAAAAATCCTAAGATAACTAAACATCTACAATTCATCTTTAAATAATGTGCAAAAGATTGTTTTAAATATAATTTAATGCAAACAGGCATTTTTAATGATTTACAAGACTAACAGAACTGTAAAATATCCCAAGCTGTAAAACAAAAAACATCAGCAGCTAAAAAGATAGCCATAGCAGGCAAACATATACCAAGCACAGCTAAATACCCGAAGACAAAAAACAGCATCAGCAGCTATGGATGTCTGAGCAGCCAAACGTACCATTAGCTGCTGAAACAACTCTGACAACCTTAGTAAAGGACAAAAACACATATCTTCATTAAACATACTATCACTAGCTAAAATCACTCTGAGCTGCTAACATGCTTCAGACGTTAGCAAATACTCTAAGCAGCTAAAATACCCTAAGCATCTAAAAAAAATCCCTAAGCCGATAAAATATCCTCAGAAGATAAAAAAAAAAAAAACGTATAATAAGAAGTTATAAATACCTTCAGTAGTTGAGTGATACTCTCAAAAGACAACTAGCATCCATCCAGTTATGGCTAGGATGCAGAACTAAACTGTGTAATACGGGTCCCTCTGCATCCGGGCCAAATGAACCATTAGGACCCGCATAAACCTTAAAATCTAAACGACTTTTTTTCCTGAATTTGCATATAAACGTCTAATTTAATGAACAAATACAGATTCACCTTACTCTCATAAGTTTGATCCCTGCTTACTACAGGGATGTTTTAAATGGGACTTAGAATATGAAGAAGAATTGATTCAATTGACATCTGCAGATTTACAATAGAGTTTATAGAGTTTATAGACTCTCAAAACAGAAATATGTTAGAACATACCCTTTACTTTTCTTTTTGAAACGCTGCATCTGAAAAGTGAGAGTGTGGTTTACTGCAGCTACAAATTGTATCAGGTTTTTTCAACACACCTGCGACAATTGACTCTGACACACCTGTACTTTTACTGCGCCTGAAACTGCGCATACTTTGGGGAGAAAGTAGTCGTGGCCGAGTGGTTAAGGCGATGGACTTGAAATCCATTGGGGTCTCCCCGCGCAGGTTCGAACCCTGCCGACTACGGGTGGGTTTTTAATGGGCGCACACAGAATATGGAGCAGCACTGAACATGGTGAAATTGCAAATGAGTTTCAAAGACCATCCAACAAGGACTAAAGTAGAAACTTCCTTAGAAAATGTTGAATTGAATCTTTTGACTTATTCCTGTTCATGTGAACTATAGCATCGAGTTCTGGCGGAGTTTTTGCTAATCTTAAGGCAAAACAATGGAAATGACTTACAAGCTAACCTCTCCATAAATCCTACATATTTCTGACGAAGCAGTAGTCGTGGCCGAGTGGTTAAGGCGATGGACTAGAAATCCATTGGGGTCTCCCCGCGCAGGTTCAAATCCTGCCGACTACGGGTGGGTTTTTAATGAGACTCAACATGTAGATACTTTAAGAACAGCTCTTTAATTTGAGGGCATGCGGAAAAAAAACCCACTTAAGTGAAAAAAAATTACAAATCTTTGTGTAAATCATTGAAATGTCCTTATACATAAACGTTTTTTTAATGGATTTAGCTTTAGTTTCTCACTGTGCCCTCAGATATGAAGATATGATGTCTCTAGCAGCAACAACACATAGCCACAAACAAATCTTGGTAGCTGAAAAATCCTAAGATAACTAAACATCTACAATTCATCTTTAAATAATGTGCAAAAGATTGTTTTAAATATAATTTAATGCAAACAGGCAGTTTTAATGATTTACAAGAATAACAGAACTGTAAAATATCCCAAGCTGTAAAACAAAAAACATCAGCAGCTAAAAAGATAGCCATAGCAGGCAAACATATACCAAGCACAGCTAAATACCCGAAGACAAAAAACAGCATCAGCAGCTATGGACGTCTCAGCAGCCAAACGTACCATTAGCTGCTGAAACAACTCTGACAACCTTAGTAAAGGACAAAAACACATATCTTCATTAAACATACTATCACTAGCTAAAATCACTCTGAGCTGCTAACATGCTTCAGACGTTAGCAAATACTCTAAGCAGCTAAAATACCCTAAGCATCTAAAAAAAATCCCTAAGCCGATAAAATATCCTCAGAAGATAAAAAAAAAAAAAAAAAAATGTATAATAAGAAGTTATAAATACCTTCAGTAGTTGAGTGATACTCTCAAAAGACAACTAGCATCCATCCAGTTATGGCTAGGATGCAAAACTAAACTGTGTAATACGGGTCCCTCTGCATCCGGGCCAAATGAACCATTAGGACCCGCATAAACCTTAAAATCTAAATGACTTTTTTTCCTGAATTTGCATATAAACGTCTAATTTAATGAACAAATACAGAAATATAATGTCATTACAAGCTGTTTAGATTGGGCGCCAATTTCACAGCTTGACCACAGTTCTCCCCGCACAGGGTCGAACTGTGCCGAACACGGGTGGGATTTCAATGGGACTCAGTTCGTGAAGCAGCAGGCGAAATGGCAAAACCGCAATTCAGTTTCTTAGACCATCCATCAATGAATAAAGTGGAACATGTTGAATTGATTGTGTCTAGTCAATGTCTGACGAGCTGCTGCTGGTTCCTCTTACGTGTGGTACAGGGTATTGGCATAAGGATACTTTGTTACTCTACAACATTAAAGGAATAAAAGTTAAGTTGACATACCAATTTATTCCTCCCTGAATAGGCTTAATCTAAAATATTAAAAACAAATTTATGGCAAAATAAATTTCAACGATATGAAGAAGGCTTCCCCCACGCAGGTTCGATTCCTGCCGATTACGGGTGGGTTTTTAATCTTTGACGGAAGAAGTAGTCGTGAAGGACGAGTCCACCAGTATCACCTTACTCTCATAAGTTTGATCCCTGCTTACTACAGGGATGTTTTAAATGGGACTTAGAATATGAAGAAGAATTGATTCAATTGACATCTGCAGATTTACAATAGAGTTTATAGAGTTTATAGACTCTCAAAACAGAAATATGTTAGAACATATCCTTTACTTTTCTTTTTGAAACGCTGCATCTGAAAAGTGAGAGTGTGGTTTACTGCAGCTACAAATTGTATCAGGTTTTTTCAACACACCTGCGACAATTGACTCTGACACACCTGTACTTTTACTGCGCCTGAAAGTTTACGATCTGGAGACGCATACTTTGGGGAGAAAGTAGTCGTGGCCGAGTGGTTAAGGCGATGGACTTGAAATCCATTGGGGTCTCCCCGCGCAGGTTCGAACCCTTCCGACTACGGGTGGGTTTTTAATGGGCGCACACAGAATATGGAGCAGCACTGAACATGGTGAAATTGCAAATGAGTTTCAAAGACCATCCAACAAGGACTAAAGTAGAACCTTCCTTAGAAAATGTTGAATTGAATCTTTTGACTTATTCCTGTTCATGTGAACTATAGCATCGAGTTCTGGCGGAGTTTTTGCTAATCTTAAGGCAAAACAATGGAAATGACTTACAAGCTAACCTCTCCATAAATCTTACATACTTCTGACGAAGCAGTAGTCGTGGCCGAGTGGTTAAGGCGATGGACTAGAAATCCATTGGGGTCTCCCCGCGCAGGTTCGAATCCTGCCGACTACGGGTGGGTTTTTAATGAGACTCAACATGTAGATACTTTAGGAACAGCTCTTTAATTTGAGGGCATGCGGAAAAAAAACCCACTTAAGTGAAAAAAATTACAAATCTTTGTGTAAATCATTGAAATGTCCTTATACATAAACGTTTTTTTTTAATGGATTTAGCTTTAGTTTCTCACTGTGCCCTCAGATATGAAGATATGATGTCTCTAGCAGCAACAACACATAGCCACAAACAAATCTTGGTAGCTGAAAAATCCTAAGATAACTAAACATCTACAATTCATCTTTAAATAATGTGCAAAAGATTGTTTTAAATATAATTTAATGCAAACAGGCATTTTTAATGATTTACAAGACTAACAGAACTGTAAAATATCCCAAGCTGTAAAACAAAAAACATCAGCAGCTAAAAAGATAGCCATAGCAGGCAAACATATACCAAGCACAGCTAAATACCCGAAGACAAAAAACAGCATCAGCAGCTATGGACGTCTCAGCAGCCAAACGTACCATTAGCTGCTGAAACAGCTCTGACAACCTTAGTAAAGGACAAAAGCACATATCTTCATTAAACATACTATCACTAGCTAAAATCACTCTGAGCTGCTAACATGCTTCAGACGTTAGCAAATACTCTAAGCAGCTAAAATACCCTAAGCATCTAAAAAAAATCCCTAAGCCGATAAAATATCCTCAGAAGATAAAAAAAAAAAAAACGTATAATAAGAAGTTATAAATACCTTCAGTAGTTCAGTGATACTCTCAAAAGACAACTAGCATCCATCCAGTTATGGCTAGGATGCAGATCTAAACTGTGTAATACGGGTCCCTCTGCATCCTGGCCAAATGAACCATTAGGACCCGCATAAACCTTAAAATCTAAATGACTTTTTTTCCTGAATTTGCATATAAACGTCTAATTTAATGAATAAATACAGATTCACCTTACTCTCATAAGTTTGATCCCTGCTTACTACAGGGATGTTTTAAATGGGACTTAGAATATGAAGAAGAGTTGATTCAATTGACATCTGCAGATTTACAATAGAGTTTATAGAGTTTATAGACTCTCAAAACAGAAATATGTTAGAACATATCCTTTACTTTTCTTTTTGAAACGCTGCATCTGAAAAGTGAGAGTGTGGTTTACTGCAGCTACAAATTGTATCAGGTTTTTTCAACACACCTGCGACAATTGACTCTGACACACCTGTACTTTTACTGCGCCTGAAACTGTGCATACTTTGGGGAGAAAGTAGTCGTGGCCGAGTGGTTAAGGCGATGGACTTGAAATCCATTGGGGTCTCCCCGCGCAGGTTTGAACCCTGCCGACTACGGGTGGGTTTTTAATGGGCGCACACAGAATATGGAGCAGCACTGAACATGGTGAAATTGCAAATGAGTTTCAAAGACCATCCAACAAGGACTAAAGTAGAAACTTCCTTAGAAAATGTTGAATTGAATCTTTTGACTTATTCCTGTTCATGGGAACTATAGCATCGAGTTCTGGCGGAGTTTTTGCTAATCTTAAGGCAAAACAATGGAAATGACTTACAAGCTAACCTCTCCATAAATCCTACATATTTCTGACGAAGCAGTAGTCGTGGCCGAGTGGTTAAGGCGATGGACTAGAAATCCATTGGGGTCTCCCCGCGCAGGTTCGAATCCTGCCGACTACGGGTGGGTTTTTAATGAGACTCAACATGTAGATACTTTAGGAACAGCTCTTTAATTTGAGGGCATGCGGAAAAAAAACCCACTTAAGTGAAAAAAAATTACAAATCTTTGTGTAAATCATTGAAATGTCCTTATACATAAACGTTTTTTTTAATGGATTTAGCTTTAGTTTCTCACTGTGCCCTCAGATATGAAGATATGATGTCTCTAGCAGCAACAACACATAGCCACAAACAAATCTTGGTAGCTGAAAAATCCTAAGATAACTAAACATCTACAATTCATCTTTAAATAATGTGCAAAAGATTGTTTTGAATATAATTTAATACATAAAGGCATTTTTAATGATTTACAAGAATAACAGAACTGTAAAATATCCCGAGCTGTAAAACAAAAAACATCAGCAGCTAGAAATATAGCCATAGCAGGCAAACATATACCAAGCACAGCTAAATACCCGAAGACAAAAAACAGCATCAGCAGCTATGGACGTCTCAGCAGCCAAACGTACCATTAGCTGCTGAAACAACTCTGACAACCTTAGTAAAGGACAAAAACACATATCTTCATTAAACATACTATCACTAGCTAAAATCACTCTGAGCTGCTAACATGCTTTAGACCTTAGCAAATACTCTAAGCAGCTAAAATACCCTAAGCATCTAAAAAAAATCCCTAAGCCGATAAAATATCCTCAGAAGATAAAAAAAAAAAAAAACGTATAATAAGAAGTTATAAATACCTTCAGTAGTTGAGTGATACTCTCAAATGACAACTAGCATCCATCCAGTTATGGCTAGGATGCAAAACTAAACTGTGTAATACGGGTCCCTCTGCATCCGGGCCAAATGAACCATTAGGACCCGCATAAACCTTAAAATCTAAATGACTTTTTTTCCTGAATTTGCATATAAACGTCTAATTTAATGAACAAATACAGAAATATAATGTCATTACAAGCTGTTTAGATTGGGCGCCAATTTCACAGCTTGACCACAGTTCTTCCTGCACAGGGTCGAACTGTGCCGAACACGGGTGGGATTTCAATGGGACTCAGTTCGTGAAGCAGCAGGCGAAATGGCAAAACCGCAATTTTTTCGTAGTTTCTTAGACCATCCATCAATGAATAAAGTGGAACATTCCTCAGAACATGTTGAATTGATTGCGTCTAGTCAATGTCTGACGAGCTGCTGCTGGTTCCTCTTAGGTGTGGTACAGGGTATTGGCATAAGGATACTTTGTTACTCTACAACATTAAAGGAATAAAAGTTAAGTTGACATACCAATTTATTCCTCCCTGAATAGGCTTAATCTAAAATATTAAAAACAAATTTATGGCAAAATAAATTTCAACGATAAGAAGAAGGCTTCCCCCACGCAGGTTCGATTCCTGCCGATTACGGGTGGGTTTTTAATCTTTGACGGAAGAAGTAGTCGTGAAGGACGAGTCCACCAGTATCACCTTACTCTCATAAGTTTGATCCCTGCTTACTACAGGGATGTTTTAAATGGGACTTAGAATATGAAGAAGAATTGATTCAATTGACATCTGCAGATTTACAATGGAGTTTATAGAGTTTATAGACTCTCAAAACAGAAATATGTTAGAACATATCCTTTACTTTTCTTTTTGAAACGCTGCATCTGAAAAGTGAGAGTGTGGTTTACTGCAGCTACAAATTGTATCAGGTTTTTTCAACACACCTGCGACAATTGACTCTGACACACCAGTACTTTTACTGCGCCTGAAACTGCGCATACTTTGGGGAGAAAGTAGTCGTGGCCGAGTGGTTAAGGGGATGGACTTGAAATCCATTGGGGTCTCCCCGCGCAGGTTCGAACCCTGCCGACTACGGGTGGGTTTTTAATGGGCGCACACAGAATATGGAGCAGCACTGAACATGGTGAAATTGCAAATGAGTTTCAAAGACCATCCAACAAGGACTAAAGTAGAACCTTCCTTAGAAAATGTTGAATTGAATCTTTTGACTTATTCCTGTTCATGTGAACTATAGCATCGAGTTCTGGCGGAGTTTTTGCTAATCTTAAGGCAAAACAATGGAAATGACTTACAAGCTAACCTCTCCATAAATCTTACATACTTCTGACGAAGCAGTAGTCGTGGCCGAGTGATTAAGGCGATGGACTAGAAATCCATTGGGGTCTCCCCGCGCAGGTTCGAATCCTGCCGACTACGGGTGGGTTTTTAATGAGACTCAACATGTAGATACTTTAGGAACAGCTCTTTAATTTGAGGGCATGCGGAAAAAAAACCCACTTAAGTGAAAAAAATGTACAAATCTTTGTGTAAATCATTGAAATGTCCTTATACATAAACGTTTTTTTTTAATGGATTTAGCTTTAGTTTCTCACTGTGCCCTCAGATATGAAGATATGATGTCTCTAGCAGCAACAACACATAGCCACAAACAAATCTTGGTAGCTGAAAAATCCTAAGATAACTAAACATCTACAATTCATCTTTAAATAATGTGCAAAAGATTGTTTTAAATATAATTTAATGCAAACAGGCATTTTTAATGATTTACAAGACTAACAGAACTGTAAAATATCCCAAGCTGTAAAACAAAAAACATCAGCAGCTAAAAAGATAGCCATAGCAGGCAAACATATACCAAGCACAGCTAAATACCCGAAGACAAAAAACAGCATCAGCAGCTATGGACGTCTCAGCAGCCAAACGTACCATTAGCTGCTGAAACAGCTCTGACAACCTTAGTAAAGGACAAAAGCACATATCTTCATTAAACATACTATCACTAGCTAAAATCACTCTGAGCTGCTAACATGCTTCAGACGTTAGCAAATACTCTAAGCAGCTAAAATACCCTAAGCATCTAAAAAAAATCCCTAAGCCGATAAAATATCCTCAGAAGATAAAAAAAAAAAAAAACGTATAATAAGAAGTTATAAATACCTTCAGTAGTTCAGTGATACTCTCAAAAGACAACTAGCATCCATCCAGTTATGGCTAGGATGCAGATCTAAACTGTGTAATACGGGTCCCTCTGCATCCGGGCCAAATGAACCATTAGGACCCGCATAAACCTTAAAATCTAAATGACTTTTTTTCCTGAATTTGCATATAAACGTCTAATTTAATGAACAAATACAGATTCACCTTACTCTCATAAGTTTGATCCCTGCTTACTACAGGGATGTTTTAAATGGGACTTAGAATATGAAGAAGAATTGATTCAATTGACATCTGCAGATTTACAATAGAGTTTATAGAGTTTATAGACTCTCAAAACAGAAATATGTTAGAACATATCCTTTACTTTTCTTTTTGAAACGCTGCATCTGAAAAGTGAGTGTGTGGTTTACTGCAGCTACAAATTGTATCAGGTTTTTTCAACACACCTGCGACAATTGACTCTGACACACCTGTACTTTTACTGCGCCTGAAACTGCGCATACTTTGGGGAGAAAGTAGTCGTGGCCGAGTGGTTAAGGCGATGGACTTGAAATCCATTGGGGTCTCCCCGCGCAGGTTCGAACCCTGCCGACTACGGGTGGGTTTTTAATGGGCGCACACAGAATATGGAGCAGCACTGAACATGGTGAAATTGCAAATGAGTTTCAAAGACCATCCAACAAGGACTAAAGTAGAAACTTCCTTAGAAAATGTTGAATTGAATCTTTTGACTTATTCCTGTTCATGGGAACTATAGCATCGAGTTCTGGCGGAGTTTTTGCTAATCTTAAGGCAAAACAATGGAAATGACTTACAAGCTAACCTCTCCATAAATCCTACATATTTCTGACGAAGCAGTAGTTGTGGCCGAGTGGTTAAGGCGATGGACTAGAAATCCATTGGGGTCTCCCCGCGCAGGTTCGAATCCTGCCGACTACGGGTGGGTTTTTAATGAGACTCAACATGTAGATACTTTAGGAACAGCTCTTTAATTTGAGGGCATGCGGAAAAAAAACCCACTTAAGTGAAAAAAAATTACAAATCTTTGTGTAAATCATTGAAATGTCCTTATACATAAACGTTTTTTTTAATGGATTTAGCTTTAGTTTCTCACTGTGCCCTCAGATATGAAGATATGATGTCTCTAGCAGCAACAACACATAGCCACAAACAAATCTTGGTAGCTGAAAAATCCTAAGATAACTAAACATCTACAATTCATCTTTAAATAATGTGCAAAAGATTGTTTTAAATATAATTTAATGCAAACAGGCAGTTTTAATGATTTACAAGAATAACAGAACTGTAAAATATCCCAAGCTGTAAAACAAAAAACATCAGCAGCTAAAAAGATAGCCATAGCAGGCAAACATATACCAAGCACAGCTAAATACCCGAAGACAAAAAACAGCATCAGCAGCTATGGACGTCTCAGCAGCCAAACGTACCATTAGCTGCTGAAACAACTCTGACAACCTTAGTAAAGGACAAAAACACATATCTTCATTAAACATACTATCACTAGCTAAAATCACTCTGAGCTGCTAACATGCTTCAGACGTTAGTAAATACTCTAACCAGCTAAAATACCCTAAGCATCTAAAAAAAATCCCTAAGCCGATAAAATATCCTCAGAAGATAAAAAAAAAAAAAAACGTATAATAAGAAGTTATAAATACCTTCAGTAGTTGAGTGATACTCTCAAAAGACAACTAGCATCCATCCAGTTATGGCTAGGATGCAGATCTAAACTGTGTAATACGGGTCCCTCTGCATCCGGGCCAAATGAACCATTAGGACCCGCATAAACCTTAAAATCTAAATGACTTTTTTTCCTGAATTTGCATATAAACGTCTAATTTAATGAACAAATACAGAAATATAATGTCATTACAAGCTGTTTAGATTGGGCGCCAATTTCACAGCTTGACCACAGTTCTCCCCTCACAGGGTCGAACTGTGCCGAACACGGGTGGGATTTCAATGGGACTCAGTTCGTGAAGCAGCAGGCGAAATGGCAAAACCGCAATTTTTTCTTAGTTTCTTAGACCATCCATCAATGAATAAAGTGGAACATTCCTCAGAACATGTTGAATTGATTGCGTCTAGTCAATGTCTGACGAGCTGCTGCTGGTTCCTCTTACGTGTGGTACAGGGTATTGGCATAAGGATACTTTGTTACTCTACAACATTAAAGGAATAAACGTTAAGTTGACATACCAATTTATTCCTCCCTGAATAGGCTTAATCTAAAATATTAAAAACAAATTTATGGCAAAATAAATTTCAACGATAAGAAGAAGGCTTCCCCCACGCAGGTTCGATTCCTGCCGATTACGGGTGGGTTTTTAATCTTTGACGGAAGAAGTAGTCGTGAAGGACGAGTCCACCGGTATCACCTTACTCTCATAAGTTTGATCCCTGCTTACTACAGGGATGTTTTAAATGGGACTTAGAATATGAAGAAGAATTGATTCAATTGACATCTGCAGATTTACAATGGAGTTTATAGAGTTTATAGACTCTCAAAACAGAAATATGTTAGAACATATCCTTTACTTTTCTTTTTGAAACGCTGCATCTGAAAAGTGAGAGTGTGGTTTACTGCAGCTACAAATTGTATCAGGTTTTTTCAACACACCTGCGACAATTGACTCTGACACACCAGTACTTTTACTGCGCCTGAAACTGCGCATACTTTGGGGAGAAAGTAGTCGTGGCCGAGTGGTTAAGGCGATGGACTTGAAATCCATTGGGGTCTCCCCGCGCAGGTTCGAACCCTGCCGACTACGGGTGGGTTTTTAATGGGCGCACACAGAATATGGAGCAGCACTGAACATGGTGAAATTGCAAATGAGTTTCAAAGACCATCCAACAAGGACTAAAGTAGAACCTTCCTTAGAAAATGTTGAATTGAATCTTTTGACTTATTCCTGTTCATGTGAACTATAGCATCGAGTTCTGGCGGAGTTTTTGCTAATCTTAAGGCAAAACAATGGAAATGACTTACAAGCTAACCTCTCCATAAATCTTACATACTTCTGACGAAGCAGTAGTCGTGGCCGAGTGGTTAAGGCGATGGACTAGAAATCCATTGGGGTCTCCCCGCGCAGGTTCGAATCCTGCCGACTACGGGTGGGTTTTTAATGAGACTCAACATGTAGATACTTTAGGAACAGCTCTTTAATTTGAGGGCATGCGGAAAAAAAACCCACTTAAGTGAAAAAAATGTACAAATCTTTGTGTAAATCATTGAAATGTCCTTATACATAAACGTTTTTTTTTAATGGATTTAGCTTTAGTTTCTCACTGTGCCCTCAGATATGAAGATATGATGTCTCTAGCAGCAACAACACATAGCCACAAACAAATCTTGGTAGCTGAAAAATCCTAAGATAACTAAACATCTACAATTCATCTTTAAATAATGTGCAAAAGATTGTTTTAAATATAATTTAATGCAAACAGGCATTTTTAATGATTTACAAGACTAACAGAACTGTAAAATATCCCAAGCTGTAAAACAAAAAACATCAGCAGCTAAAAAGATAGCCATAGCAGGCAAACATATACCAAGCACAGCTAAATACCCGAAGACAAAAAACAGCATCAGCAGCTATGGACGTCTCAGCAGCCAAACGTACCATTAGCTGCTGAAACAGCTCTGACAACCTTAGTAAAGGACAAAAGCACATATCTTCATTAAACATACTATCACTAGCTAAAATCACTCTGAGCTGCTAACATGCTTCAGACGTTAGCAAATACTCTAAGCAGCTAAAATACCCTAAGCATCTAAAAAAAATCCCTAAGCCGATAAAATATCCTCAGAAGATAAAAAAAAAAAAAACGTATAATAAGAAGTTATAAATACCTTCAGTAGTTGAGTGATACTCTCAAAAGACAACTAGCATCCATCCAGTTATGGCTAGGATGCAGATCTAAACTGTGTAATACGGGTCCCTCTGCATCCGGGCCAAATGAACCATTAGGACCCGCATAAACCTTAAAATCTAAATGACTTTTTTTCCTGAATTTGCATATAAACGTCTAATTTAATGAACAAATACAGAAATATAATGTCATTACAAGCTGTTTAGATTGGGCGCCAATTTCACAGCTTGACCACAGTTCTTCCTGCACAGGGTCGAACTGTGCCGAACACGGGTGGGATTTCAATGGGACTCAGTTCGTGAAGCAGCAGGCGAAATGGCAAAACCGCAATTTTTTCGTAGTTTCTTAGACCATCCATCAATGAATAAAGTGGAACATTCCTCAGAACATGTTGAATTGATTGCGTCTAGTCAATGTCTGACGAGCTGCTGCTGGTTCCTCTTAGGTGTGGTACAGGGTATTGGCATAAGGATACTTTGTTACTCTACAACATTAAAGGAATAAAAGTTAAGTTGACATACCAATTTATTCCTCCCTGAATAGGCTTAATCTAAAATATTAAAAACAAATTTATGGCAAAATAAATTTCAACGATAAGAAGAAGGCTTCCCCCACGCAGGTTCGATTCCTGCCGATTACGGGTGGGTTTTTAATCTTTGACGGAAGAAGTAGTCGTGAAGGATGAGTCCACCAGTATCACCTTACTCTCATAAGTTTGATCCCTGCTTACTACAGGGATGTTTTAAATGGGACTTAGAATATGAAGAAGAATTGATTCAATTGACTTCTGCAGATTTACAATGGAGTTTATAGAGTTTATAGACTCTCAAAACAGAAATATGTTAGAACATATCCTTTACTTTTCTTTTTGAAACGCTGCATCTGAAAAGTGAGAGTGTGGTTTACTGCAGCTACAAATTGTATCAGGTTTTTTCAACACACCTGCGACAATTGACTCTGACACACCAGTACTTTTACTGCGCCTGAAACTGCGCATA
>NC_132878.1:69855458-69870458 GCF_030463535.1 Salminus brasiliensis
CACACCTGTCCCTTTTACTGCGCCTGAAACTTTACGATCTGGAGACGCATACTTTGGGGAGAAAGTAGTCGTGGCCGAGTGGTTAAGGCGATGGACTTGAAATCCATTGGGGTCTCCCCGCGCAGGTTCGAACCCTGCCGACTACGGGAGGGTTTTTAATGGGCGCACACAGAATATGGAGCAGCACTGAACATGGTGAAATTGCAAATGAGTTTCAAAGACCATCCAACAAGGACTAAAGTAGAACCTTCCTTAGAAAATGTTGAATTGAATCTTTTGACTTATTCCTGTTCATGTGAACTACAGCATCGAGTTCTGGCGGAGTTTTTGCTAATCTTAAGGCAAAACAATGGAAATGACTTACAAGCTAACCTCTCCATAAATCTTACATATTTCTGACAAAGCAGTAGTCGTGGCCGAGTGGTTAAGGCGATGGACTAGAAATCCATTGGGGTCTCCCCGCGCAGGTTCGAATCCTGCCGACTACGGGTGGGTTTTTAATGAGACTCAACATGTAGATACTTTAGGAACAGCTCTTTAATTTGAGGGCATGCGGAAAAAAAAACACTTAAGTGAAGAAAATGTACAAATCTTTGTGTAAATCATTAAAATGTTCTTATACATAAACGTTTTTTTAATGGATTTAGCTTTAGTTTCTCACTGTGCCCTCAGATATGAAGATATGATGTCTCTAGCAGCAACAACACATAGCCACAAACAAATCTTGGTAGCTGAAAACTCCTAAGATAACTAAACATCTACAATTCATCTTTAAATAATGTGCAAAAGATTGTTTTAAATATAATTTAATGCAAACAGGCAGTTTTAATGATTTACAAGAATAACAGAACTGTAAAATATCCCAAGCTGTAAAACAAAAAACATCAGCAGCTAAAAAGATAGCCATAGCAGGCAAACATATACCAAGCACAGCTAAATACCCGAAGACAAAAAACAGCATCAGCAGCTATGGACGTCTCAGCAGCCAAACGTACCATTAGCTGCTGAAACAACTCTGACAACCTTAGTAAAGGACAAAAACACATATCTTCATTAAACATACTATCACTAGCTAAAATCACTCTGAGCTGCTAACATGCTTCAGACGTTAGCAAATATTCTAAGCAGCTAAAATACCCTAAGCATCTAAAAGAAATCCCTAAGCCGATAAAATATCCTCAGAAGATAAAAAAAAAAACGTATAATAAGAAGTTATAAATACCTTCAGTAGTTGAGTGATACTCTCAAAAGACAACTAGCATCCATCCAGTTATGGCTAGGATGCAGAACTAAACTGTGTAATACGGGTCCCTCTGCATCCGGGCCAAATGAACCATTAGGACCCGCATAAACCTTAAAATCTAAATGACTTTTTTTTCCTGAATTTGCATATAAACGTCTAATTTAATGAACAAATACAGAAATATAATTAAATTACAAGCTGTTCAGATTGGGCGCCAATTTCACAGCTTGACCACAGTTCTCCCCTCACAGGGTCGAACTGTGCTGAACACGGGTGGGATTTCAATGGGACTCAGTTCGTGAAGCAGCGGGCGAAATGGCAAAACCGCAATTTTTTCATAGTTTCTTAGACCATCCATCAATGAATAAAGTGGAACATTCCTCAGAACATGTTGAATTGATTGTGTCTAGTCAATGTCTGACGAGCTGCTGCTGGTTCCTCTTACGTGTGGTACAGGGTATTGGCATAAGGATACTTTGTTACTCTACAACATTAAAGGAATAAAAGTTAAGTTGACATACCAATTTATTCCTCCCTGAATAGGCTTAATCTAAAATATTAAAAACAAATTTATGGCAAAATAAATTTCAACGATATGAAGAAGGCTTCCCCCACGCAGGTTCGATTCCTGCCGATTACGGGTGGGTTTTTAATCTTTGACGGAAGAAGTAGTCGTGAAAGACGAGTCCACCAGTATCACCTTACTCTCATAAGTTTGATCCCTGCTTACTACAGGGATGTTTTAAATGGGACTTAGAATATGAAGAAGAATTGATTCAATTGACATCTGCAGATTTACAATAGAGTTTATAGAGTTTATAGACTCTCAAAACAGAAATATGTTAGAACATACCCTTTACTTTTCTTTTTGAAACGCTGCATCTGAAAAGTGAGAGTGTGGTTTACTGCAGCTACAAATTGTATCAGGTTTTTTCAACACACCTGCGACAATTGACTCTGACACACCTGTACTTTTACTGCGCCTGAAAGTTTACGATCTGGAGACGCATACTTTGGGGAGAAAGTAGTCGTGGCCGAGTGGTTAAGGCGATGGACTTGAAATCCATTGGGGTCTCCCCGCGCAGGTTCGAACCCTGCCGACTACGGGTGGGTTTTTAATGGGCGCACACAGAATATGGAGCAGCACTGAACATGGTGAAATTGCAAATGAGTTTCAAAGACCATCCAACAAGGGCTAAAGTAGAACCTTCCTTAGAAAATGTTGAATTCAATCTTTTGACTTATTCCTGTTCATGTGAACTATAGCATCAAGTTCTGGCGGAGTTTTTGCTAATCTTAAGGCAAAACAATGGAAATGACTTACAAGCTAACCTCTCCATAAATCTTACATATTTCAGACGAAGCAGTAGTCGTGGCCGAGTGGTTAAGGCGATGGACTAGAAATCCATTGGGGTCTCCCCGCGCAGGTTCGAATCTTGCCGACTACGGGTGGGTTTTTAATGAGACTCAACATGTAGATGCTTTAGGAACAGCTCTTTAATTTGAGGGCATGCGGAAAAAAAACCCACTTAAGTGAAAAAAATGTACAAATCTTTGTGTAAATCATTAAAATGTCCTTATACATAAACGTTTTTTTAATGGATTTAGCTTTAGTTTCTCACTGTGCCCTCAGATATGAAGATATGATGTCTCTAGCAGCAACAACACATAGCCACAAACAAATCTTGGTAGCTGAAAAATCCTAAGATAACTAAACATCTACAATTCATCTTTAAATAATGTGCAAAAGATTGTTTTAAATATAATTTAATGCAAACAGGCATTTTTAACGATTTACAAGAATAACAGAACTGTAAAATATCCCAAGCTGTAAAACAAAAAACATCAGCAGCTAAAAAGATAGCCATAGCAGGCAAACATATACCAAGCACAGCTAAATACCCGAAGACAAAAAACAGCATCAGCAGCTATGGACGTCTCAGCAGCCAAACGTACCATTAGCTGCTGAAACAACTCTGACAACCTTAGTAAAGGACAAAAACACATATCTTCATTAAACATACTATCACTAGCTAAAATCACTCTGAGCTGCTAACATGCTTCAGACGTTAGTAAATACTCTAAGCAGCTAAAATACCCTAAGCATCTAAAAAAAATCCCTAAGCCGATAAAATATCCTCAGAAGATAAAAAAAAAAAAACGTATAATAAGAAGTTATAAATACCTTCAGTAGTTGAGTGATACTCTCAAAAGACAACTAGCATCCATCCAGTTATGGCTAGGATGCAGAACTAAACTGTGTAATACGGGTCCCTCTGCATCCGGGCCAAATGAACCATTAGGACCCGCATAAACCTTAAAATCTAAATGACTGTTTTTCCTGAATTTGCATATAAACGTCTAATTTAATGAACAAATACAGAAATATAATGTCATTACAAGCTGTTTAGATTGGGCGCCAATTTCACAGCTTGACCACAGTTCTCCCCGCACAGGGTCGAACTGTGTCGAACACGGGTGGGATTTCAATGGGACTCAGTTCGTGAAGCAGCAGGCGAAATGGCAAAACCGCAATTCAGTTTCTTAGACCATCCATCAATGAATAAAGTGGAACATTCCTCAGAACATGTTGAATTGATTGTGTCTAGTCAATGTCTGACGAGCTGCTGCTGGTTCCTCTTACGTGTGGTACAGGGTATTGGCATAAGGATACTTTGTTACTCTACAACATTAAAGGAATAAAAGTTAAGTTGACATACCAATTTATTCCTCCCTGAATAGGCTTAATCTAAAATATTAAAAACAAATTTATGGCAAAATAAATTTCAACGATATGAAGAAGGCTTCCCCCACGCAGGTTCGATTCCTGCCGATTACGGGTGGGTTTTTAATCTTTGACGGAAGAAGTAGTCGTGAAGGACGAGTCCACCAGTATCACCTTACTCTCATAAGTTTGATCCCTGCTTACTACAGGGATGTTTTAAATGGGACTTAGAATATGAAGAAGAATTGATTCAATTGACATCTGCAGATTTACAATAGAGTTTATAGAGTTTATAGACTCTCAAAACAGAAATATGTTAGAACATACCCTTTACTTTTCTTTTTGAAACGCTGCATCTGAAAAGTGAGAGTGTGGTTTACTGCAGCTACAAATTGTATCAGGTTTTTTCAACACACCTGCGACAATTGACTCTGACACACCTGTACTTTTACTGCGCCTGAAAGTTTACGATCTGGAGACGCGTACTTTGGGGAGAAAGTAGTCGTGGCCGAGTGGTTAAGGCGATGGACTTGAAATCCATTGGGGTCTCCCCGCGCAGGTTCGAACCCTGCCGACTACGGGTGGGTTTTTAATGGGCGCACACAGAATATGGAGCAGCACTGAACATGGTGAAATTGCAAATGAGATTCAAAGACCATCCAACAAGGACTAAAGTAGAACATTCCTTAGAAAATGTTGAATTCAATCCTTTGACTTATTCCTGTTCATGTGAACTATAGCATCAAGTTCTGGCGGAGTTTTTGCTAATCTTAAGGCAAAACAATGGAAATGACTTACAAGCTAACCTCTCCATAAATCTTACATATTTCGGACGAAGCAGTAGTCGTGGCCGAGTGGTTAAGGCGATGGACTAGAAATCCATTGGGGTCTCCCCGCGCAGGTTCGAATCCTGCCGACTACGGGTGGGTTTTTAATGAGACTCAACATGTAGATGCTTTAGGAACAGCTCTTTAATTTGAGGGCATGCGGAAAAAAACCCCACTTAAGTGAAAAAAATGTACAAATCTTTGTGTAAATCATTAAAATGTCCTTATACATAAACGTTTTTTTATGGATTTAGCTTTAGTTTCTCACTGTGCCCTCAGATATGAAGATATGATGTCTCTAGCAGCAACAACACATAGCCACAAACAAATCTTGGTAGCTGAAAAATCCTAAGATAACTAAACATCTACAATTCATCTTTAAATAATGTGCAAAAGATTGTTTTAAATATAATTTAATGCAAACAGGCATTTTTAACGATTTACAAGAATAACAGAACTGTAAAATATCCCAAGCTGTAAAACAAAAAACATCAGCAGCTAAAAAGATAGCCATAGCAGGCAAACATATACCAAGCACAGCTAAATACCCGAAGACAAAAAACAGCATCAGCAGCTATGGACGTCTCAGCAGCCAAACGTACCATTAGCTGCTGAAACAACTCTGACAACCTTAGTAAAGGACAAAAACACATATCTTCATTAAACATACTATCACTAGCTAAAATCACTCTGAGCTGCTAACATGCTTCAGACGTTAGTAAATAATCTAAGCAGCTAAAATACCCTAAGCATCTAAAAAAAATCCCTAAGCCGATAAAATATCCTCAGAAGATAAAAAAAAAAAAACGTATAATAAGAAGTTATAAATACCTTCAGTAGTTGAGTGATACTCTCAAAAGACAACTAGCATCCATCCAGTTATGGCTAGGATGCAGAACTAAACTGTGTAATACGGGTCCCTCTGCATCCGGGCCAAATGAACCATTAGGACCCGCATAAACCTTAAAATCTAAATGACTGTTTTTCCTGAATTTGTATATAAACGTCTAATTTAATGAACAAATACAGAAATATAATGTCATTACAAGCTGTTTAGATTGGGCGCCAATTTCACAGCTTGACCACAGTTCTCCCCGCACAGGGTCGAACTGTGTCGAACACGGGTGGGATTTCAATGGGACTCAGTTCGTGAAGCAGCAGGCGAAATGGCAAAACCGCAATTCAGTTTCTTAGACCATCCATCAATGAATAAAGTGGAACATTCCTCAGAACATGTTGAATTGATTGTGTCTAGTCAATGTCTGACGAGCTGCTGCTGGTTCCTCTTACGTGTGGTACAGGGTATTGGCATAAGGATACTTTGTTACTCTACAACATTAAAGGAATAAAAGTTAAGTTGACATACCAATTTATTCCTCCCTGAATAGGCTTAATCTAAAATATTAAAAACAAATTTATGGCAAAATAAATTTCAACGATATGAAGAAGGCTTCCCCCACGCAGGTTCGATTCCTGCCGATTACGGGTGGGTTTTTAATCTTTGACGGAAGAAGTAGTCGTGAAGGACGAGTCCACCAGTATCACCTTACTCTCATAAGTTTGATCCCTGCTTATTACAGGGATGTTTTAAATGGGACTTAGAATATGAAGAAGAATTGATTCAATTGACATCTGCAGATTTACAATAGAGTTTATAGAGTTTATAGACTCTCAAAACAGAAATATGTTAGAACATACCCTTTACTTTTCTTTTTGAAACGCTGCATCTGAAAAGTGAGAGTGTGGTTTACTGCAGCTACAAATTGTATCAGTTTTTTTCAACACACCTGCGACAATTGACTCTGACACACCTGTACTTTTACTGCGCCTGAAAGTTTACGATCTGGAGACGCATACTTTGGGGAGAAAGTAGTCGTGGCCGAGTGGTTAAGGCGATGGACTTGAAATCCATTGGGGTCTCCCCGCGCAGGTTCGAACCCTGCCGACTACGGGTGGGTTTTTAATGGGCGCACACAGAATATGGAGCAGCACTGAACATGGTGAAATTGCAAATGAGTTTCAAAGACCATCCAACAAGGACTAAAGTAGACCCTTCCTTAGAAAATGTTGAATTCAATCCTTTGACTTATTCCTGTTCATGTGAACTATAGCATCAAGTTCTGGCGGAGTTTTTGCTAATCTTAAGGCAAAACAATGGAAATGACTTACAAGCTAACCTCTCCATAAATCTTACATATTTCGGACGAAGCAGTAGTCGTGGCCGAGTGGTTAAGGCGATGGACTAGAAATCCATTGGGGTCTCCCCGCGCAGGTTCGAATCCTGCCGACTACGGGTGGGTTTTTAATGAGACTCAACATGTAGATACTTTAGGAACAGCTCTTTAATTTGAGGGCATGCGGGAAAAAAACCCACTTAAGTGAAAAAAAATGTACAAATCTTTGTGTAAATCATTAAAATGTCCTTATACATAAACGTTTTTTTAATGGATTTAGCTTTAGTTTCTCACTGTGCCCTCAGATATGAAGATATGATGTCTCTAGCAGCAACAACACATAGCCACAAACAAATCTTGGTAGCTGAAAAATTCTAAGATAACTAAACATCTACAATTCATCTTTAAATAATGTGCAAAAGATTGTTTTAAATATAATTTAATGCAAACAGGCATTTTTAACGATTTACAAGAATAACAGAACTGTAAAATATCCCAAGCTGTAAAACAAAAAACATCAGCAGCTAAAAAGATAGCCATAGCAGGCAAACATATACCAAGCACAGCTAAATACCCGAAGACAAAAAACAGCATCAGCAGCTATGGACGTCTCAGCAGCCAAACGTACCATTAGCTGCTGAAACAACTCTGACAACCTTAGTAAAGGACAAAAACACATATCTTCAATAAACATACTATCACTAGCTAAAATCACTCTGAGCTGCTAACATGCTTCAGACGTTAGTAAATACTCTAAGCAGCTAAAATACCCTAAGCATCTAAAAAAAATCCCTAAGCCGATAAAATATCCTCAGAAGATAAAAAAAAAAAAAAACGTATAATAAGAAGTTATAAATACCTTCAGTAGTTGAGTGATACTCTCAAAAGACAACTAGCATCCATCCAGTTATGGCTAGGATGCAGAACTAAACTGTGTAATACGGGTCCCTCTGCATCCGGGCCAAATGAACCATTAGGACCCGCATAAACCTTAAAATCTAAATGACTTTTTTTCCTGAATTTGCATATAAACGTCTAATTTAATGAACAAATACTCCCCGCACAGGGTCGAACTGTGCCGAACACGGGTGGGATTTCAATGGGACTCAGTTCGTGAAGCAGCAGGCGAAATGGCAAAACCGCAATTCAGTTTCTTAGACCATCCATCAATGAATAAAGTGGAACATTCCTCAGAACATGTTGAATTGATTGTGTCTAGTCAATGTCTGACGAGCTGCTGCTGGTTCCTCTTACGTGTGGTACAGGGTATTGGCATAAGGATTCTTTGTTACTCTACAACATTAAAGTAATAAAAGTTAAGTTGACATACCAATTTATTCCTCCCTGAATAGGCTTAATCTAAAATATTAAAAACAAATTTATGGCAAAATAAATTTCAACGATATGAAGAAGGCTTCCCCCACGCAGGTTCGATTCCTGCCGATTACGGGTGGGTTTTTAATCTTTGACGGAAGAAGTAGTCGTGAAGGACGAGTCCACCAGTATCACCTTACTCTCATAAGTTTGATCCCTGCTTACTACAGGGATGTTTTAAATGGGACTTAGAATATGAAGAAGAATTGATTCAATTGACATCTGCAGATTTACAATAGAGTTTATAGAGTTTATAGACTCTCAAAACAGAAATATGTTAGAACATACCTTTTACTTTTCTTTTTGAAACGCTGCATCTGAAAAGTGAGAGTGTGGTTTACTGCAGCTACAAATTGTATCAGGTTTTTTCAACACACCTGCGACAATTGACTCTGACACACCTGTACTTTTACTGCGCCTGAAACTTTACGATCTGGAGACGCATACTTTGGGGAGAAAGTAGTCGTGGCCGAGTGGTTAAGGCGATGGACTTGAAATCCATTGGGGTCTCCCCGCGCAGGTTCGAACCCTGCCGACTACGGGTGGGTTTTTAATGGGCGCACACAGAATATGGAGCAGCACTGAACATGGTGAAATTGCAAATGAGTTTCAAAGACCATCCAACAAGGACTAAAGTAGAACATTCCTTAGAAAATGTTGAATTGAATCTTTTGACTTATTCCTGTTCATGTGAACTATAGCATCAAGTTCTGGCGGAGTTTTTGCTAATCTTAAGGCAAAACAATGGAAATGACATACAAGCTAACCTCTCCATAAATCTTACATATTTCGGACGAAGCAGTAGTCGTGGCCGAGTGGTTAAGGCGATGGACTAGAAATCCATTGGGGTCTCCCCGCGCAGGTTCGAATCCTGCCGACTACGGGTGGGGTTTTAATGAGACTCAACATGTAGATACTTTAGGAACAGCTCTTTAATTTGAGGGCATGCGGGAAAAAAACCCACTTAAGTGAAAAAAATGTACAAATCTTTGTGTAAATCGTTAAAATGTCCTTATACATAAACGTTTTTTTAATGGATTTAGCTTTAGTTTCTCACTGTGCCCTCAGATATGAAGATATGATGTCTCTAGCAGCAACAACACATAGCCACAAACAAATCTTGGTAGCTGAAAAATCCTAAGATAACTAAACATCTACAATTCATCTTTAAATAATGTGCAAAAGATTGTTTTAAATATAATTTAATGCAAACAGGCATTTTTAACGATTTACAAGAATAACAGAACTGTAAAATATCCCAAGCTGTAAAACAAAAAACATCAGCAGCTCAAAAGATAGCCATAGCAGGCAAACATATACCAAGCACAGCTAAATACCCGAAGACAAAAAACAGCATCAGCAGCTATGGACGTCTCAGCAGCCAAACGTACCATTAGCTGCTGAAACAACTCTGACAACCTTAGTAAAGGACAAAAACACATATCTTCATTAAACATACTATCACTAGCTAAAATCACTCTGAGCTGCTAACATGCTTCAGACGTTAGTAAATACTCTAAGCAGCTAAAATACCCTAAGCATCTAAAAAAAATCCCTAAGCCGATAAAATATCCTCAGAAGATAAAAAAAAAAAAAACGTATAATAAGAAGTTATAAATACCTTCAGTAGTTGAGTGATACTCTCAAAAGACAACTAGCATCCATCCAGTTATGGCTAGGATGCAGAACTAAACTGTGTAATACGGGTCCCTCTGCATCCGGGCCAAATGAACCATTAGGACCCGCATAAACCTTAAAATCTAAATGACTGTTTTTCCTGAATTTGCATATAAACGTCTAATTTAATGAACAAATACAGAAATATAATGTCATTACAAGCTGTTTAGATTGGGCGCCAATTTCACAGCTTGACCACAGTTCTCCCCGCACAGGGTCGAACTGTGCCGAACACGGGTGGGATTTCAATGGGACTCAGTTCGTGAAGCAGCAGGCGAAATGGCAAAACCGCAATTCAGTTTCTTAGACCATCCATCAATGAATAAAGTGGAACATTCCTCAGAACATGTTGAATTGATTGTGTCTAGTCAATGTCTGACGAGCTGCTGCTGGTTCCTCTTACGTGTGGTACAGGGTATTGGCATAAGGATACTTTGTTACTCTACAACATTAAAGGAATAAAAGTTAAGTTGACATACCAATTTATTCCTCCCTGAATAGGCTTAATCTAAAATATTAAAAACAAATTTATGGCAAAATAAATTTCAACGATATGAAGAAGGCTTCCCCCACGCAGGTTCGATTCCTGCCGATTACGGGTGGGTTTTTAATCTTTGACGGAAGAAGTAGTCGTGAAGGACGAGTCCACCAGTATCACCTTACTCTCATAAGTTTGATCCCTGCTTACTACAGGGATGTTTTAAATGGGACTTAGAATATGAAGAAGAATTGATTCAATTGACATCTGCAGATTTACAATAGAGTTTATAGAGTTTATAGACTCTCAAAACAGAAATATGTTAGAACATACCCTTTACTTTTCTTTTTGAAACGCTGCATCTGAAAAGTGAGAGTGTGGTTTACTGCAGCTACAAATTGTATCAGGTTTTTTCAACACACCTGCGACAATTGACTCTGACACACCTGTACTTTTACTGCGCCTGAAAGTTTACGATCTGGAGACGCGTACTTTGGGGAGAAAGTAGTCGTGGCCGAGTGGTTAAGGCGATGGACTTGAAATCCATTGGGGTCTCCCCGCGCAGGTTCGAACCCTGCCGACTACGGGTGGGTTTTTAATGGGCGCACACAGAATATGGAGCAGCACTGAACATGGTGAAATTGCAAATGAGTTTCAAAGACCATCCAACAAGGACTAAAGTAGAACCTTACTTAGAAAATGTTGAATTGAATCTTTTAACTTATTCCTGTTCATGTGAACTATAGCATCGAGTTCTGGCGGAGTTTTAGCTAATCTTAAGGCAAAACAATGGAAATGACTTACAAGCTAACCTCTCCATAAATCTTACATATTTCTGGCGAAGGAGTAGTCGTGGCCGAGTGGTTAAGGCGTTGGACTAGAAATCCATTGGGGTCTCCCCGCGCAGGTTCGAATCCTGCCGACAACGGGTGGGTTTTTAATGAGACTCAACATGTAGATACTTTAGGAACAGCTCTTTAATTTGAGGGCATGCGGGAAAAAAAAACACTTAAGTGAAAAATATGTACAAATCTTTGTGTAAATCATTAAAATGTCCTTATACATAAACATTTTTTTAATGGATTTAGCTTTAGTTTCTCACTGTGCCCTCAGATATGAAGATATGATGTCTCTAGAAGCAACAACACATAGCCACAAACAAATCTTGGTAGCTGAAAAATCCTAAGATAACTAAACATCTACAATTCATCTTTAAATAATGTGCAAAAGATTGTTTTAAATATAATTTAATGCAAACAGGCATTTTTAATGATTTACAAGACTAACAGAACTGTAAAATATCCCAAGCTGTAAAACAAAAAACATCAGCAGCTAAAAAGATAGCCATAGCAGGCAAACATATACCAAGCACAGCTAAATACCCGAAGACAAAAAACAGCATCAGCAGCTATGGACGTCTCAGCAGCCAAACGTACCATTTGCTGCTGAAACGACTCTGACAACCTTAGTAAAGGACAAAAACACATATCTTCATTAAACATACTATCACTAGCTAAAATCACTCTGAGCTGCTAACATGCTTCAGACGTTAGCAAATACTCTAAGCAGCTAAAATACCCTAAGCATCTAAAAAAAATCCCTAAGCCGATAAAATATCCTCAGAAGATAAAAAAAAAAAAAACGTATAATAAGAAGTTATAAATACCTTCAGTAGTTGAGTGATACTCTCAAAAGACAACTAGCATCCATCCAGTTATGGCTAGGATGCAGAACTAAACTGTGTAATACGGGTCCCTCTGCATCCGGGCCAAATGAACCATTAGGACCCGCATAAACCTTAAAATCTAAACGACTTTTTTTCCTGAATTTGCATATAAACGTCTAATTTAATGAACAAATACAGATTCACCTTACTCTCATAAGTTTGATCCCTGCTTACTACAGGGATGTTTTAAATGGGACTTAGAATATGAAGAAGAATTGATTCAATTGACATCTGCAGATTTACAATAGAGTTTATAGAGTTTATAGACTCTCAAAACAGAAATATGTTAGAACATATCCTTTACTTTTCTTTTTGAAACGCTGCATCTGAAAAGTGAGAGTGTGGTTTACTGCAGCTACAAATTGTATCAGGTTTTTTCAACACACCTGCGACAATTGACTCTGACACACCTGTACTTTTACTGCACCTGAAACTGCGCATACTTTGGGGAGAAAGTAGTCGTGGCCGAGTGGTTAAGGCGATGGACTTGAAATCCATTGGGGTCTCCCCGCGCAGGGTCGAACCCGGCCGACTACGGGTGGGTTTTTAATGGGCGCACACAGAATATGGAGCAGCACTGAACATGGTGAAATTGCAAATGAGTTTCAAAGACCATCCAACAAGGACTAAAGTAGAAACTTCCTTAGAAAATGTTGAATTGAATCTTTTGACTTATTCCTGTTCATGTGAACTATAGCATCGAGTTCTGGCGGAGTTTTTGCTAATCTTAAGGCAAAACAATGGAAATGACTTACAAGCTAACCTCTCCATAAATCCTACATATTTCTGACGAAGCAGTAGTCGTGGCCGAGTGGTTAAGGCGATGGACTAGAAATCCATTGGGGTCTCCCCGCGCAGGTTCAAATCCTGCCGACTACGGGTGGGTTTTTAATGAGACTCAACATGTAGATACTTTAAGAACAGCTCTTTAATTTGAGGGCATGCGGAAAAAAAACCCACTTAAGTGAAAAAAAATTACAAATCTTTGTGTAAATCATTGAAATGTCCTTATACATAAACGTTTTTTTAATGGATTTAGCTTTAGTTTCTCACTGTGCCCTCAGATATGAAGATATGATGTCTCTAGCAGCAACAACACATAGCCACAAACAAATCTTGGTAGCTGAAAAATCCTAAGATAACTAAACATCTACAATTCATCTTTAAATAATGTGCAAAAGATTGTTTTAAATATAATTTAATGCAAACAGGCAGTTTTAATGATTTACAAGAATAACAGAACTGTAAAATATCCCAAGCTGTAAAACAAAAAACATCAGCAGCTAAAAAGATAGCCATAGCAGGCAAACATATACCAAGCACAGCTAAATACCCGAAGACAAAAAACAGCATCAGCAGCTATGGACGTCTCAGCAGCCAAACGTACCATTAGCTGCTGAAACAACTCTGACAACCTTAGTAAAGGACAAAAACACATATCTTCATTAAACATACTATCACTAGCTAAAATCACTCTGAGCTGCTAACATGCTTCAGACGTTAGCAAATACTCTAAGCAGCTAAAATACCCTAAGCATCTAAAAAAAATCCCTAAGCCGATAAAATATCCTCAGAAGATAAAAAAAAAAAAAAAAAAAACGTATAATAAGAAGTTATAAATACCTTCAGTAGTTGAGTGATACTCTCAAAAGACAACTAGCATCCATCCAGTTATGGCTAGGATGCAAAACTAAACTGTGTAATACGGGTCCCTCTGCATCCGGGCCAAATGAACCATTAGGACCCGCATAAACCTTAAAATCTAAATGACTTTTTTTCCTGAATTTGCATATAAACGTCTAATTTAATGAACAAATACAGAAATATAATGTCATTACAAGCTGTTTAGATTGGGCGCCAATTTCACAGCTTGACCACAGTTCTCCCCGCACAGGGTCGAACTGTGCCGAACACGGGTGGGATTTCAATGGGACTCAGTTCGTGAAGCAGCAGGCGAAATGGCAAAACCGCAATTTTTTCTTAGTTTCTTAGACCATCCATCAATGAATAAAGTGGAACATTCCTCAGAACATGTTGAATTGATTGCGTCTAGTCAATGTCTGACGAGCTGCTGCTGGTTCCTCTTAGGTGTGGTACAGGGTATTGGCATAAGGATACTTTGTTACTCTACAACATTAAAGGAATAAAAGTTAAGTTGACATACCAATTTATTCCTCCCTGAATAGGCTTAATCTAAAATATTAAAAACAAATTTATGGCAAAATAAATTTCAACGATAAGAAGAAGGCTTCCCCCACGCAGGTTCGATTCCTGCCGATTACGGGTGGGTTTTTAATCTTTGACGGAAGAAGTAGTCGTGAAGGACGAGTCCACCAGTATCACCTTACTCTCATAAGTTTGATCCCTGCTTACTACAGGGATGTTTTAAATGGGACTTAGAATATGAAGAAGAATTGATTCAATTGACATCTGCAGATTTACAATGGAGTTTATAGAGTTTATAGACTCTCAAAACAGAAATATGTTAGAACATATCCTTTACTTTTCTTTTTGAAACGCTGCATCTGAAAAGTGAGAGTGTGGTTTACTGCAGCTACAAATTGTATCAGGTTTTTTCAACACACCTGCGACAATAGACTCTGACACACCAGTACTTTTACTGCACCTGAAACTGCGCATACTTTGGGGAGAAAGTAGTCGTGGCCGAGTGGTTAAGGCGATGGACTTGAAATCCATTGGGGTCTCCCCGCGCAGGTTCGAACCCTGCCGACTACGGGTGGGTTTTTAATGGGCGCACACAGAATATGGAGCAGCA
>NC_132878.1:69872958-69877958 GCF_030463535.1 Salminus brasiliensis
GAAACAACTCTGACAACCTTAGTAAAGGACAAAAACACATATCTTCATTAAACATACTATCACTAGCTAAAATCACTCTGAGCTGCTAACATGCTTCAGACGTTAGCAAATACTCTAAGCAGCTAAAATACCCTAAGCATCTAAAAAAAATCCCTAAGCCGATAAAATATCCTCAGAAGATAAAAAAAAAAAAAAAACGTATAATAAGAAGTTATAAATACCTTCAGTAGTTGAGTGATACTCTCAAAAGACAACTAGCATCCATCCAGTTATGGCTAGGATGCAAAACTAAACTGTGTAATACGAGTCCCTCTGCATCCGGGCCAAATGAACCATTAGGACCCGCATAAACCTTAAAATCTAAATGACTTTTTTTCCTGAATTTGCATATAAACGTCTAATTTAATGAACAAATACAGAAATATAATGTCATTACAAGCTGTTTAGATTGGGCGCCAATTTCACAGCTTGACCACAGTTCTCCCCGCACAGGGTCGAACTGTGCCGAACACGGGTGGGATTTCAATGGGACTCAGTTCGTGAAGCAGCAGGCGAAATGGCAAAACCGCAATTCAGTTTCTTAGACCATCCATCAATGAATAAAGTGGAACATGTTGAATTGATTGTGTCTAGTCAATGTCTGACGAGCTGCTGCTGGTTCCTCTTACGTGTGGTACAGGGTATTGGCATAAGGATACTTTGTTACTCTACAACATTAAAGGAATAAAAGTTAAGTTGACATACCAATTTATTCCTCCCTGAATAGGCTTAATCTAAAATATTAAAAACAAATTTATGGCAAAATAAATTTCAACGATATGAAGAAGGCTTCCCCCACGCAGGTTCGATTCCTGCCGATTACGGGTGGGTTTTTAATCTTTGACGGAAGAAGTAGTCGTGAAGGACGAGTCCACCAGTATCACCTTACTCTCATAAGTTTGATCCCTGCTTACTACAGGGATGTTTTAAATGGGACTTAGAATATGAAGAAGAATTGATTCAATTGACATCTGCAGATTTACAATAGAGTTTATAGAGTTTATAGACTCTCAAAACAGAAATATGTTAGAACATATCCTTTACTTTTCTTTTTGAAACGCTGCATCTGAAAAGTGAGAGTGTGGTTTACTGCAGCTACAAATTGTATCAGGTTTTTTCAACACACCTGCGACAATTGACTCTGACACACCTGTACTTTTACTGCGCCTGAAAGTTTACGATCTGGAGACGCATACTTTGGGGAGAAAGTAGTCGTGGCCGAGTGGTTAAGGCGATGGACTTGAAATCCATTGGGGTCTCCCCGCGCAGGTTCGAACCCTGCCGACTACGGGTGGGTTTTTAATGGGCGCACACAGAATATGGAGCAGCACTGAACATGGTGAAATTGCAAATGAGTTTCAAAGACCATCCAACAAGGACTAAAGTAGAACCTTCCTTAGAAAATGTTGAATTGAATCTTTTGACTTATTCCTGTTCATGTGAACTATAGCATCGAGTTCTGGCGGAGTTTTTGCTAATCTTAAGGCAAAACAATGGAAATGACTTACAAGCTAACCTCTCCATAAATCTTACATACTTCTGACGAAGCAGTAGTCGTGGCCGAGTGGTTAAGGCGATGGACTAGAAATCCATTGGGGTCTCCCCGCGCAGGTTCGAATCCTGCCGACTACGGGTGGGTTTTTAATGAGACTCAACATGTAGATACTTTAGGAACAGCTCTTTAATTTGAGGGCATGCGGAAAAAAAACCCACTTAAGTGAAAAAAATTACAAATCTTTGTGTAAATCATTGAAATGTCCTTATACATAAACGTTTTTTTTTAATGGATTTAGCTTTAGTTTCTCACTGTGCCCTCAGATATGAAGATATGATGTCTCTAGCAGCAACAACACATAGCCACAAACAAATCTTGGTAGCTGAAAAATCCTAAGATAACTAAACATCTACAATTCATCTTTAAATAATGTGCAAAAGATTGTTTTAAATATAATTTAATGCAAACAGGCATTTTTAATGATTTACAAGACTAACAGAACTGTAAAATATCCCAAGCTGTAAAACAAAAAACATCAGCAGCTAAAAAGATAGCCATAGCAGGCAAACATATACCAAGCACAGCTAAATACCCGAAGACAAAAAACAGCATCAGCAGCTATGGACGTCTCAGCAGCCAAACGTACCATTAGCTGCTGAAACAGCTCTGACAACCTTAGTAAAGGACAAAAGCACATATCTTCATTAAACATACTATCACTAGCTAAAATCACTCTGAGCTGCTAACATGCTTCAGACGTTAGCAAATACTCTAAGCAGCTAAAATACCCTAAGCATCTAAAAAAAATCCCTAAGCCGATAAAATATCCTCAGAAGATAAAAAAAAAAAAAACGTATAATAAGAAGTTATAAATACCTTCAGTAGTTCAGTGATACTCTCAAAAGACAACTAGCATCCATCCAGTTATGGCTAGGATGCAGATCTAAACTGTGTAATACGGGTCCCTCTGCATCCTGGCCAAATGAACCATTAGGACCCGCATAAACCTTAAAATCTAAATGACTTTTTTTCCTGAATTTGCATATAAACGTCTAATTTAATGAATAAATACAGATTCACCTTACTCTCATAAGTTTGATCCCTGCTTACTACAGGGATGTTTTAAATGGGACTTAGAATATGAAGAAGAGTTGATTCAATTGACATCTGCAGATTTACAATAGAGTTTATAGAGTTTATAGACTCTCAAAACAGAAATATGTTAGAACATATCCTTTACTTTTCTTTTTGAAACGCTGCATCTGAAAAGTGAGAGTGTGGTTTACTGCAGCTACAAATTGTATCAGGTTTTTTCAACACACCTGCGACAATTGACTCTGACACACCTGTACTTTTACTGCGCCTGAAACTGTGCATACTTTGGGGAGAAAGTAGTCGTGGCCGAGTGGTTAAGGCGATGGACTTGAAATCCATTGGGGTCTCCCCGCGCAGGGTCGAACCCTGCCGACTACGGGTGGGTTTTTAATGGGCGCACACAGAATATGGAGCAGCACTGAACATGGTGAAATTGCAAATGAGTTTCAAAGACCATCCAACAAGGACTAAAGTAGAAACTTCCTTAGAAAATGTTGAATTGAATCTTTTGACTTATTCCTGTTCATGGGAACTATAGCATCGAGTTCTGGCGGAGTTTTTGCTAATCTTAAGGCAAAACAATGGAAATGACTTACAAGCTAACCTCTCCATAAATCCTACATATTTCTGACGAAGCAGTAGTCGTGGCCGAGTGGTTAAGGCGATGGACTAGAAATCCATTGGGGTCTCCCCACGCAGGTTCGAATCCTGCCGACTACGGGTGGGTTTTTAATGAGACTCAACATGTAGATACTTTAGGAACAGCTCTTTAATTTGAGGGCATGCGGAAAAAAAACCCACTTAAGTGAAAAAAAATTACAAATCTTTGTGTAAATCATTGAAATGTCCTTATACATAAACGTTTTTTTTAATGGATTTAGCTTTAGTTTCTCACTGTGCCCTCAGATATGAAGATATGATGTCTCTAGCAGCAACAACACATAGCCACAAACAAATCTTGGTAGCTGAAAAATCCTAAGATAACTAAACATCTACAATTCATCTTTAAATAATGTGCAAAAGATTGTTTTGAATATAATTTAATACATAAAGGCATTTTTAATGATTTACAAGAATAACAGAACTGTAAAATATCCCGAGCTGTAAAACAAAAAACATCAGCAGCTAGAAATATAGCCATAGCAGGCAAACATATACCAAGCACAGCTAAATACCCGAAGACAAAAAACAGCATCAGCAGCTATGGACGTCTCAGCAGCCAAACGTACCATTAGCTGCTGAAACAACTCTGACAACCTTAGTAAAGGACAAAAACACATATCTTCATTAAACATACTATCACTAGCTAAAATCACTCTGAGCTGCTAACATGCTTTAGACCTTAGCAAATACTCTAAGCAGCTAAAATACCCTAAGCATCTAAAAAAAATCCCTAAGCCGATAAAATATCCTCAGAAGATAAAAAAAAAAAAAAACGTATAATAAGAAGTTATAAATACCTTCAGTAGTTGAGTGATACTCTCAAATGACAACTAGCATCCATCCAGTTATGGCTAGGATGCAAAACTAAACTGTGTAATACGGGTCCCTCTGCATCCGGGCCAAATGAACCATTAGGACCCGCATAAACCTTAAAATCTAAATGACTTTTTTTCCTGAATTTGCATATAAACGTCTAATTTAATGAACAAATACAGAAATATAATGTCATTACAAGCTGTTTAGATTGGGCGCCAATTTCACAGCTTGACCACAGTTCTTCCTGCACAGGGTCGAACTGTGCCGAACACGGGTGGGATTTCAATGGGACTCAGTTCGTGAAGCAGCAGGCGAAATGGCAAAACCGCAATTTTTTCGTAGTTTCTTAGACCATCCATCAATGAATAAAGTGGAACATTCCTCAGAACATGTTGAATTGATTGCGTCTAGTCAATGTCTGACGAGCTGCTGCTGGTTCCTCTTAGGTGTGGTACAGGGTATTGGCATAAGGATACTTTGTTACTCTACAACATTAAAGGAATAAAAGTTAAGTTGACATACCAATTTATTCCTCCCTGAATAGGCTTAATCTAAAATATTAAAAACAAATTTATGGCAAAATAAATTTCAACGATAAGAAGAAGGCTTCCCCCACGCAGGTTCGATTCCTGCCGATTACGGGTGGGTTTTTAATCTTTGACGGAAGAAGTAGTCGTGAAGGACGAGTCCACCAGTATCACCTTACTCTCATAAGTTTGATCCCTGCTTACTACAGGGATGTTTTAAATGGGACTTAGAATATGAAGAAGAATTGATTCAATTGACATCTGCATATTTACAATGGAGTTTATAGAGTTTATAGACTCTCAAAACAGAAATATGTTAGAACATATCCTTTACTTTTCTTTTTGAAACGCTGCATCTGAAAAGT
>NC_132878.1:69885458-69905458 GCF_030463535.1 Salminus brasiliensis
GGTAGCTGAAAAATCCTAAGATAACTAAACATCTTTAATTCATCTTTAAATAATGTGCAAAAGATTGTTTTAAATATAATTTAATGCAAACAGGCAGTTTTAATGATTTACAAGACTAACAGAACTGTAAAATATCCCAAGCTGTAAAACAAAAAACATCAGCAGCTAAAAAGATAGCCATAGCAGGCAAACGTATACCAAGCACAGCTAAATACCCGAAGACAAAAAACAGCATCAGCAGCTATGGACGTCTCAGCAGCCAAACATACCATTAGCTGCTGAAACAGCTCTGACAACCTTAGTAAAGGACAAAAGCACATATCTTCATTAAACATACTATCACTAGCTAAAATCACTCTGAGCTGCTAACATGCTTCAGACGTTAGCAAATACTCTAAGCAGCTAAAATACCCTAAGCATCTAAAAAAAATCCCTAAGCCGATAAAATATCCTCAGAAGATAAAAAAAAAAAAAAAACGTATAATAAGAAGTTATAAATACCTTCAGTAGTTGAGTGATACTCTCAAAAGACAACTAGCATCCATCCAGTTATGGCTAGGATGCAGATCTAAACTGTGTAATACGGGTCCCTCTGCATCCGGGCCAAATGAACCATTAGGACCCGCATAAACCTTAAAATCTAAATGACTTTTTTTCCTGAATTTGCATATAAACGTCTAATTTAATGAACAAATACAGAAATATAATGTCATTACAAGCTGTTTAGATTGGGCGCCAATTTCACAGCTTGACCACAGTTCTCCCCTCACAGGGTCGAACTGTGCCGAACACGGGTGGGATTTCAATGGGACTCAGTTCGTGAAGCAGCAGGCGAAATGGCAAAACCGCAATTTTTTCTTAGTTTCTTAGACCATCCATCAATGAATAAAGTGGAACATTCCTCAGAACATGTTGAATTGATTGCGTCTAGTCAATGTCTGACGAGCTGCTGCTGGTTCCTCTTACGTGTGGTACAGGGTATTGGCATAAGGATACTTTGTTACTCTACAACATTAAAGGAATAAACGTTAAGTTGACATACCAATTTATTCCTCCCTGAATAGGCTTAATCTAAAATATTAAAAACAAATTTATGGCAAAATAAATTTCAACGATATGAAGAAGGCTTCCCCCACGCAGGTTCGATTCCTGCCGATTACGGGTGGGTTTTTAATCTTTGACGGAAGAAGTAGTCGTGAAGGACGAGTCCACCAGTATCACCTTACTCTCATAAGTTTGATCCCTGCTTACTACAGGGATGTTTTAAATGGGACTTAGAATATGAAGAAGAATTGATTCAATTGACATCTGCAGATTTACAATGGAGTTTATAGAGTTTATAGACTCTCAAAACAGAAATATGTTAGAACATATCCTTTACTTTTCTTTTTGAAACGCTGCATCTGAAAAGTGAGAGTGTGGTTTACTGCAGCTACAAATTGTATCAGGTTTTTTCAACACACCTGCGACAATTGACTCTGACACACCAGTACTTTTACTGCGCCTGAAACTGCGCATACTTTGGGGAGAAAGTAGTCGTGGCCGAGTGGTTAAGGCGATGGACTTGAAATCCATTGGGGTCTCCCCGCGCAGGTTCGAACCCTGCCGACTACGGGTGGGTTTTTAATGGGCGCACACAGAATATGGAGCAGCACTGAACATGGTGAAATTGCAAATGAGTTTCAAAGACCATCCAACAAGGACTAAAGTAGAACCTTCCTTAGAAAATGTTGAATTGAATCTTTTGACTTATTCCTGTTCATGTGAACTATAGCATCGAGTTCTGGCGGAGTTTTTGCTAATCTTAAGGCAAAACAATGGAAATGACTTACAAGCTAACCTCTCCATAAATCTTACATATTTCTGACGAAGCAGTAGTCGTGGCCGAGTGGTTAAGGCGATGGACTAGAAATCCATTGGGATCTCCCCGCGCAGGTTCGAATCCTGCCGACTACGGGTGGGTTTTTAATGAGACTCAACATGTAGATACTTTAGGAACAGCTCTTTAATTTGAGGGCATGCGGGAAAAAAAAACACTTAAGTGAAAAAAATGTACAAATCTTTGTGTAAATCATTAAAATGTCCTTATACATAAACGTTTTTTTAATGGATTTAGCTTTAGTTTCTCACTGTGCCCTCAGATATGAAGATATGATGTCTCTAGCAGCAACAACACATAGCCACAAACAAATCTTGGTAGCTGAAAAATCCTAAGATAACTAAACATCTTCAATTCATCTTTAAATAATGTGCAAAAGATTGTTTTAAATATAATTTAATGCAAACAGGCAGTTTTAATGATTTACAAGACTAACAGAACTGTAAAATATCCCAAGCTGTAAAACAAAAAACATCAGCAGCTAAAAAGATAGCCATAGCAGGCAAACATATACCAAGCACAGCTAAATACCCGAAGACAAAAAACAGCATCAGCAGCTATGGACGTCTCAGCAGCCAAACGTACCATTAGCTGCTGAAACAACTCTGACAACCTTAGTAAAGGACAAAAACACATATCTTCATTAAACATACTATCACTAGCTAAAATCACTCTGAGCTGCTAACATGCTTCAGACGTTAGCAAATACTCTAACCAGCTAAAATACCCTAAGCATCTAAAAAAAATCCCTAAGCCGATAAAATATCCTCAGAAGATAAAAAAAAAAAAAACGTATAATAAGAAGTTATAAATACCTTCAGTAGTTGAGTGATACTCTCAAAAGACAACTAGCATCCATCCAGTTATGGCTAGGATGCAGAACTAAACTGTGTAATATGGGTCCCTCTGCATCCGGGCCAAATGAACCATTAGGACCCGCATAAACCTTAAAATCTAAATGACTTTTTTTCCTGAATTTGCATATAAACGTCTAATTTAATGAACAAATACAGAATCACCTTACTCTCATAAGTTTGATCCCTGCTTACTACAGGGATGTTTTAAATGGGACTTAGAATATGAAGAAGAATTGATTCAATTGACATCTGCAGATTTACAATGGAGTTTATAGAGTTTATAGACTCTCAAAACAGAAATATGTTAGAACATATCCTTTACTTTTCTTTTTGAAACGCTGCATCTGAAAAGTGAGAGTGTGGTTTACTGCAGCTACAAATTGTATCAGGTTTTTTCAACACACCTGCGACAATTGACTCTGACACACCAGTACTTTTACTGCGCCTGAAACTGCGCATACTTTGGGGAGAAAGTAGTCGTGGCCGAGTGGTTAAGGCGATGGACTTGAAATCCATTGGGGTCTCCCCGCGCAGGTTCGAACCCTGCCGACTACGGGTGGGTTTTTAATGGGCGCACACAGAATATGGAGCAGCACTGAACATGGTGAAATTGCAAATGAGTTTCAAAGACCATCCAACAAGGACTAAAGTAGAACCTTCCTTAGAAAATGTTGAATTGAATCTTTTGACTTATTCCTGTTCATGTGAACTATAGCATCGAGTTCTGGCGGAGTTTTTGCTAATCTTAAGGCAAAACAATGGAAATGACTTACAAGCTAACCTCTCCATAAATCTTACATATTTCTGACGAAGCAGTAGTCGTGGCCGAGTGGTTAAGGCGATGGACTAGAAATCCATTGGGATCTCCCCGCGCAGGTTCGAATCCTGCCGACTACGGGTGGGTTTTTAATGAGACTCAACATGTAGATACTTTAGGAACAGCTCTTTAATTTGAGGGCATGCGGGAAAAAAAAACACTTAAGTGAAAAAAATGTACAAATCTTTGTGTAAATCATTAAAATGTCCTTATACATAAACGTTTTTTTAATGGATTTAGCTTTAGTTTCTCACTGTGCCCTCAGATATGAAGATATGATGTCTCTAGCAGCAACAACACATAGCCACAAACAAATCTTGGTAGCTGAAAAATCCTAAGATAACTAAACATCTTCAATTCATCTTTAAATAATGTGCAAAAGATTGTTTTAAATATAATTTAATGCAAACAGGCAGTTTTAATGATTTACAAGACTAACAGAACTGTAAAATATCCCAAGCTGTAAAACAAAAAACATCAGCAGCTAAAAAGATAGCCATAGCAGGCAAACATATACCAAGCACAGCTAAATACCCGAAGACAAAAAACAGCATCAGCAGCTATGGACGTCTCAGCAGCCAAACGTACCATTAGCTGCTGAAACAACTCTGACAACCTTAGTAAAGGACAAAAACACATATCTTCATTAAACATACTATCACTAGCTAAAATCACTCTGAGCTGCTAACATGCTTCAGACGTTAGCAAATACTCTAACCAGCTAAAATACCCTAAGCATCTAAAAAAAATCCCTAAGCCGATAAAATATCCTCAGAAGATAAAAAAAAAAAAAACGTATAATAAGAAGTTATAAATACCTTCAGTAGTTGAGTGATACTCTCAAAAGACAACTAGCATCCATCCAGTTATGGCTAGGATGCAGAACTAAACTGTGTAATATGGGTCCCTCTGCATCCGGGCCAAATGAACCATTAGGACCCGCATAAACCTTAAAATCTAAATGACTTTTTTTCCTGAATTTGCATATAAACGTCTAATTTAATGAACAAATACAGAATCACCTTACTCTCATAAGTTTGATCCCTGCTTACTACAGGGATGTTTTAAATGGGACTTAGAATATGAAGAAGAATTGATTCAATTGACATCTGCAGATTTACAATGGAGTTTATAGAGTTTATAGACTCTCAAAACAGAAATATGTTAGAACATATCCTTTACTTTTCTTTTTGAAACGCTGCATCTGAAAAGTGAGAGTGTGGTTTACTGCAGCTACAAATTGTATCAGGTTTTTTCAACACACCTGCGACAATTGACTCTGACACACCAGTACTTTTACTGCGCCTGAAACTGCGCATACTTTGGGGAGAAAGTAGTCGTGGCCGAGTGGTTAAGGCGATGGACTTGAAATCCATTGGGGTCTCCCCGCGCAGGTTCGAACCCTGCCGACTACGGGTGGGTTTTTAATGGGCGCACACAGAATATGGAGCAGCACTGAACATGGTGAAATTGCAAATGAGTTTCAAAGACCATCCAACAAGGACTAAAGTAGAACCTTCCTTAGAAAATGTTGAATTGAATCTTTTGACTTATTCCTGTTCATGTGAACTATAGCATCGAGTTCTGGCGGAGTTTTTGCTAATCTTAAGGCAAAACAATGGAAATGACTTACAAGCTAACCTCTCCAATAAATCTTACATATTTCTGACGAAGCAGTAGTCGTGGCCGAGTGGTTAAGGCGATGGACTAGAAATCCATTGGGATCTCCCCGCGCAGGTTCGAATCCTGCCGACTACGGGTGGGTTTTTAATGAGACTCAACATGTAGATACTTTAGGAACAGCTCTTTAATTTGAGGGCATGCGGGAAAAAAAAACACTTAAGTGAAAAAAATGTACAAATCTTTGTGTAAATCATTAAAATGTCCTTATACATAAACGTTTTTTTAATGGATTTAGCTTTAGTTTCTCACTGTGCCCTCAGATATGAAGATATGATGTCTCTAGCAGCAACAACACATAGCCACAAACAAATCTTGGTAGCTGAAAAATCCTAAGATAACTAAACATCTTCAATTCATCTTTAAATAATGTGCAAAAGATTGTTTTAAATATAATTTAATGCAAACAGGCAGTTTTAATGATTTACAAGACTAACAGAACTGTAAAATATCCCAAGCTGTAAAACAAAAAACATCAGCAGCTAAAAAGATAGCCATAGCAGGCAAACATATACCAAGCACAGCTAAATACCCGAAGACAAAAAACAGCATCAGCAGCTATGGACGTCTCAGCAGCCAAACGTACCATTAGCTGCTGAAACAACTCTGACAACCTTAGTAAAGGACAAAAACACATATCTTCATTAAACATACTATCACTAGCTAAAATCACTCTGAGCTGCTAACATGCTTCAGACGTTAGCAAATACTCTAACCAGCTAAAATACCCTAAGCATCTAAAAAAAATCCCTAAGCCGATAAAATATCCTCAGAAGATAAAAAAAAAAAAAAAACGTATAATAAGAAGTTATAAATACCTTCAGTAGTTGAGTGATACTCTCAAAAGACAACTAGCATCCATCCAGTTATGGCTAGGATGCAGAACTAAACTGTGTAATATGGGTCCCTCTGCATCCGGGCCAAATGAACCATTAGGACCCGCATAAACCTTAAAATCTAAATGACTTTTTTTCCTGAATTTGCATATAAACGTCTAATTTAATGAACAAATACAGAATCACCTTACTCTCATAAGTTTGATCCCTGCTTACTACAGGGATGTTTTAAATGGGACTTAGAATATGAAGAAGAATTGATTCAATTGACATCTGCAGATTTACAATAGAGTTAATAGAGTTTATAGACTCTCAAAACAGAAATATGTTAGAACATATCCTTTACTTTTCTTTTTGAAACGCTGCATCTGAAAAGTGAGAGTGTGGTTTACTGCAGCTACAAATTGTATCAGGTTTTTTCAACACACCTGCGACAATTGACTCTGACACACCTGTACTTTTACTGCGCCTGAAACTGCGCATACTTTGGGGAGAAAGTAGTCGTGGCCGAGTGGTTAAGGCGATGGACTTGAAATCCATTGGGGTCTCCCCGCGCAGGTTCGAACCCTGCCGACTACGGGTGGGTTTTTAATGGGCGCACACAGAATATGGAGCAGCACTGAACATGGTGAAATTGCAAATGAGTTTCAAAGACCATCCAACAAGGACTAAAGTAGAACCTTCCTTAGAAAATGTTGAATTGAATCTTTTGACTTATTCCTGTTCATGTGAACTATAGCATCGAGTTCTGGCGGAGTTTTTGCTAATCTTAAGGCAAAACAATGGAAATGACTTACAAGCTAACCTCTCCATAAATCTTACATATCTCTGACGAAGCAGTAGTCGTGGCCGAGTGGTTAAGGCGATGGACTAGAAATCCATTGGGGTCTCCCCGCGCAGGTTCGAATCCTGCCGACTACGGGTGGGTTTTTTGACGACACTAGTCACTTTAAATACACTCTGCTGCTACCTTCTCCATTTACTTCTCTCTGTATTTTATTTTCATTTTTACATATATTTTTATATATTTATGTATATTTTATTTATTTAAGTACTGCTGTCTGGGTAAAACTGGGTCCTTGGGTACCACAATTTCGTTCCACCCCATGTACCACATGTGATGCGAATGACAATAAAGTCTCCTTGAATCCTTGAATCCTTGAATCCTTAATGAGACTCAACATGTAGATACTTTAGGAACAGCTCTTTAATTTGAGGGCATGCGTTAAAAAAAACCCACTTAAGTGAAAAAAATGTACAAATCTTTGTGTAAATCATTGAAATGTCCTTATACATAAACGTTTTTTTTAATGGATTTAGCTTTAGTTTCTCACTGTGCCCTCAGATATGAAGATATGATGTCTCTAGCAGCAACAACACATAGCCACAAACAAATCTTGGTAGCTGAAAACTCCTAAGATAACTAAACATCTACAATTCATCTTTAAATAATGTGCAAAAGATTGTTTTAAATATAATTTAATGCAAACAGGCAGTTTTAATGATTTACAAGAATAACAGAACTGTAAAATATCCCAAGCTGTAAAACAAAAAACATCAGCAGCTAAAAAGATAGCCATAGCAGGCAAACATATACCAAGCACAGCTAAATACCCGAAGACAAAAAACAGCATCAGCAGCTATGGACGTCTCAGCAGCCAAACGTACCATTAGCTGCTGAAACAACTCTGACAACCTTAGTAAAGGACAAAAACACATATCTTCATTAAACATACTATCACTAGCTAAAATCACTCTGAGCTGCTAACATGCTTCAGACGTTAGCAAATATTCTAAGCAGCTAAAATACCCTAAGCATCTAAAAGAAATCCCTAAGCCGATAAAATATCCTCAGAAGATAAAAAAAAAAACGTATAATAAGAAGTTATAAATACCTTCAGTAGTTGAGTGATACTCTCAAAAGACAACTAGCATCCATCCAGTTATGGCTAGGATGCAGAACTAAACTGTGTAATACGGGTCCCTCTGCATCCGGGCCAAATGAACCATTAGGACCCGCATAAACCTTAAAATCTAAATGACTTTTTTTTCCTGAATTTGCATATAAACGTCTAATTTAATGAACAAATACAGAAATATAATTAAATTACAAGCTGTTCAGATTGGGCGCCAATTTCACAGCTTGACCACAGTTCTCCCCTCACAGGGTCGAACTGTGCTGAACACGGGTGGGATTTCAATGGGACTCAGTTCGTGAAGCAGCGGGCGAAATGGCAAAACCGCAATTTTTTCATAGTTTCTTAGACCATCCATCAATGAATAAAGTGGAACATTCCTCAGAACATGTTGAATTGATTGTGTCTAGTCAATGTCTGACGAGCTGCTGCTGGTTCCTCTTACGTGTGGTACAGGGTATTGGCATAAGGATACTTTGTTACTCTACAACATTAAAGGAATAAAAGTTAAGTTGACATACCAATTTATTCCTCCCTGAATAGGCTTAATCTAAAATATTAAAAACAAATTTATGGCAAAATAAATTTCAACGATATGAAGAAGGCTTCCCCCACGCAGGTTCGATTCCTGCCGATTACGGGTGGGTTTTTAATCTTTGACGGAAGAAGTAGTCGTGAAAGACGAGTCCACCAGTATCACCTTACTCTCATAAGTTTGATCCCTGCTTACTACAGGGATGTTTTAAATGGGACTTAGAATATGAAGAAGAATTGATTCAATTGACATCTGCAGATTTACAATAGAGTTTATAGAGTTTATAGACTCTCAAAACAGAAATATGTTAGAACATACCCTTTACTTTTCTTTTTGAAACGCTGCATCTGAAAAGTGAGAGTGTGGTTTACTGCAGCTACAAATTGTATCAGGTTTTTTCAACACACCTGCGACAATTGACTCTGACACACCTGTACTTTTACTGCGCCTGAAAGTTTACGATCTGGAGACGCATACTTTGGGGAGAAAGTAGTCGTGGCCGAGTGATTAAGGCGATGGACTTGAAATCCATTGGGGTCTCCCCGCGCAGGTTCGAACCCTGCCGACTACGGGTGGGTTTTTAATGGGCGCACACAGAATATGGAGCAGCACTGAACATGGTGAAATTGCAAATGAGTTTCAAAGACCATCCAACAAGGACTAAAGTAGAACCTTCCTTAGAAAATGTTGAATTCAATCTTTTGACTTATTCCTGTTCATGTGAACTATAGCATCAAGTTCTGGCGGAGTTTTTGCTAATCTTAAGGCAAAACAATGGAAATGACTTACAAGCTAACCTCTCCATAAATCTTACATATTTCAGACGAAGCAGTAGTCGTGTCCGAGTGGTTAAGGCGATGGACTAGAAATCCATTGGGGTCTCCCCGCGCAGGTTCGAATCTTGCCGACTACGGGTGGGTTTTTAATGAGACTCAACATGTAGATGCTTTAGGAACAGCTCTTTAATTTGAGGGCATGCGGAAAAAAAACCCACTTAAGTGAAAAAAATGTACAAATCTTTGTGTAAATCATTAAAATGTCCTTATACATAAACGTTTTTTTAATGGATTTAGCTTTAGTTTCTCACTGTGCCCTCAGATATGAAGATATGATGTCTCTAGCAGCAACAACACATAGCCACAAACAAATCTTGGTAGCTGAAAAATCCTAAGATAACTAAACATCTACAATTCATCTTTAAATAATGTGCAAAAGATTGTTTTAAATATAATTTAATGCAAACAGGCATTTTTAACGATTTACAAGAATAACAGAACTGTAAAATATCCCAAGCTGTAAAACAAAAAACATCAGCAGCTAAAAAGATAGCCATAGCAGGCAAACATATACCAAGCACAGCTAAATACCCGAAGACAAAAAACAGCATCAGCAGCTATGGACGTCTCAGCAGCCAAACGTACCATTAGCTGCTGAAACAACTCTGACAACCTTAGTAAAGGACAAAAACACATATCTTCATTAAACATACTATCACTAGCTAAAATCACTCTGAGCTGCTAACATGCTTCAGACGTTAGTAAATACTCTAAGCAGCTAAAATACCCTAAGCATCTAAAAAAAATCCCTAAGCCGATAAAATATCCTCAGAAGATAAAAAAAAAAAAACGTATAATAAGAAGTTATAAATACCTTCAGTAGTTGAGTGATACTCTCAAAAGACAACTAGCATCCATCCAGTTATGGCTAGGATGCAGAACTAAACTGTGTAATACGGGTCCCTCTGCATCCGGGCCAAATGAACCATTAGGACCCGCATAAACCTTAAAATCTAAATGACTGTTTTTCCTGAATTTGCATATAAACGTCTAATTTAATGAACAAATACTCCCCGCACAGGGTCGAACTGTGCCGAACACGGGTGGGATTTCAATGGGACTCAGTTCGTGAAGCAGCAGGCGAAATGGCAAAACCGCAATTCAGTTTCTTAGACCATCCATCAATGAATAAAGTGGAACATTCCTCAGAACATGTTGAATTGATTGTGTCTAGTCAATGTCTGACGAGCTGCTGCTGGTTCCTCTTACGTGTGGTACAGGGTATTGGCATAAGGATACTTTGTTACTCTACAACATTAAAGGAATAAAAGTTAAGTTGACATACCAATTTATTCCTCCCTGAATAGGCTTAATCTAAAATATTAAAAACAAATTTATGGCAAAATAAATTTCAACGATATGAAGAAGGCTTCCCCCACGCAGGTTCGATTCCTGCCGATTACGGGTGGGTTTTTAATCTTTGACGGAAGAAGTAGTCGTGAAGGACGAGTCCACCAGTATCACCTTACTCTCATAAGTTTGATCCCTGCTTACTACAGGGATGTTTTAAATGGGACTTAGAATATGAAGAAGAATTGATTCAATTGACATCTGCAGATTTACAATAGAGTTTATAGAGTTTATAGACTCTCAAAACAGAAATATGTTAGAACATACCCTTTACTTTTCTTTTTGAAACGCTGCATCTGAAAAGTGAGAGTGTGGTTTACTGCAGCTACAAATTGTATCAGGTTTTTTCAACACACCTGCGACAATTGACTCTGACACACCTGTACTTTTACTGCGCCTGAAAGTTTACGATCTGGAGACGCGTACTTTGGGGAGAAAGTAGTCGTGGCCGAGTGGTTAAGGCGATGGACTTGAAATCCATTGGGGTCTCCCCGCGCAGGTTCGAACCCTGCCGACTACGGGTGGGTTTTTAATGGGCGCACACAGAATATGGAGCAGCACTGAACATGGTGAAATTGCAAATGAGATTCAAAGACCATCCAACAAGGACTAAAGTAGAACATTCCTTAGAAAATGTTGAATTCAATCCTTTGACTTATTCCTGTTCATGTGAACTATAGCATCAAGTTCTGGCGGAGTTTTTGCTAATCTTAAGGCAAAACAATGGAAATGACTTACAAGCTAACCTCTCCATAAATCTTACATATTTCGGACGAAGCAGTAGTCGTGGCCGAGTGGTTAAGGCGATGGACTAGAAATCCATTGGGGTCTCCCCGCGCAGGTTCGAATCCTGCCGACTACGGGTGGGTTTTTAATGAGACTCAACATGTAGATGCTTTAGGAACAGCTCTTTAATTTGAGGGCATGCGGAAAAAAACCCCACTTAAGTGAAAAAAATGTACAAATCTTTGTGTAAATCATTAAAATGTCCTTATACATAAACGTTTTTTTATGGATTTAGCTTTAGTTTCTCACTGTGCCCTCAGATATGAAGATATGATGTCTCTAGCAGCAACAACACATAGCCACAAACAAATCTTGGTAGCTGAAAAATCCTAAGATAACTAAACATCTACAATTCATCTTTAAATAATGTGCAAAAGATTGTTTTAAATATAATTTAATGCAAACAGGCATTTTTAACGATTTACAAGAATAACAGAACTGTAAAATATCCCAAGCTGTAAAACAAAAAACATCAGCAGCTAAAAAGATAGCCATAGCAGGCAAACATATACCAAGCACAGCTAAATACCCGAAGACAAAAAACAGCATCAGCAGCTATGGACGTCTCAGCAGCCAAACGTACCATTAGCTGCTGAAACAACTCTGACAACCTTAGTAAAGGACAAAAACACATATCTTCATTAAACATACTATCACTAGCTAAAATCACTCTGAGCTGCTAACATGCTTCAGACGTTAGTAAATAATCTAAGCAGCTAAAATACCCTAAGCATCTAAAAAAAATCCCTAAGCCGATAAAATATCCTCAGAAGATAAAAAAAAAAAAACGTATAATAAGAAGTTATAAATACCTTCAGTAGTTGAGTGATACTCTCAAAAGACAACTAGCATCCATCCAGTTATGGCTAGGATGCAGAACTAAACTGTGTAATACGGGTCCCTCTGCATCCGGGCCAAATGAACCATTAGGACCCGCATAAACCTTAAAATCTAAATGACTGTTTTTCCTGAATTTGTATATAAACGTCTAATTTAATGAACAAATACAGAAATATAATGTCATTACAAGCTGTTTAGATTGGGCGCCAATTTCACAGCTTGACCACAGTTCTCCCCGCACAGGGTCGAACTGTGTCGAACACGGGTGGGATTTCAATGGGACTCAGTTCGTGAAGCAGCAGGCGAAATGGCAAAACCGCAATTCAGTTTCTTAGACCATCCATCAATGAATAAAGTGGAACATTCCTCAGAACATGTTGAATTGATTGTGTCTAGTCAATGTCTGACGAGCTGCTGCTGGTTCCTCTTACGTGTGGTACAGGGTATTGGCATAAGGATACTTTGTTACTCTACAACATTAAAGGAATAAAAGTTAAGTTGACATACCAATTTATTCCTCCCTGAATAGGCTTAATCTAAAATATTAAAAACAAATTTATGGCAAAATAAATTTCAACGATATGAAGAAGGCTTCCCCCACGCAGGTTCGATTCCTGCCGATTACGGGTGGGTTTTTAATCTTTGACGGAAGAAGTAGTCGTGAAGGACGAGTCCACCAGTATCACCTTACTCTCATAAGTTTGATCCCTGCTTATTACAGGGATGTTTTAAATGGGACTTAGAATATGAAGAAGAATTGATTCAATTGACATCTGCAGATTTACAATAGAGTTTATAGAGTTTATAGACTCTCAAAACAGAAATATGTTAGAACATACCCTTTACTTTTCTTTTTGAAACGCTGCATCTGAAAAGTGAGAGTGTGGTTTACTGCAGCTACAAATTGTATCAGTTTTTTTCAACACACCTGCGACAATTGACTCTGACACACCTGTACTTTTACTGCGCCTGAAAGTTTACGATCTGGAGACGCATACTTTGGGGAGAAAGTAGTCGTGGCCGAGTGGTTAAGGCGATGGACTTGAAATCCATTGGGGTCTCCCCGCGCAGGTTCGAACCCTGCCGACTACGGGTGGGTTTTTAATGGGCGCACACAGAATATGGAGCAGCACTGAACATGGTGAAATTGCAAATGAGTTTCAAAGACCATCCAACAAGGACTAAAGTAGACCCTTCCTTAGAAAATGTTGAATTCAATCCTTTGACTTATTCCTGTTCATGTGAACTATAGCATCAAGTTCTGGCGGAGTTTTTGCTAATCTTAAGGCAAAACAATGGAAATGACTTACAAGCTAACCTCTCCATAAATCTTACATATTTCGGACGAAGCAGTAGTCGTGGCCGAGTGGTTAAGGCGATGGACTAGAAATCCATTGGGGTCTCCCCGCGCAGGTTCGAATCCTGCCGACTACGGGTGGGTTTTTAATGAGACTCAACATGTAGATACTTTAGGAACAGCTCTTTAATTTGAGGGCATGCGGGAAAAAAACCCACTTAAGTGAAAAAAAATGTACAAATCTTTGTGTAAATCATTAAAATGTCCTTATACATAAACGTTTTTTTAATGGATTTAGCTTTAGTTTCTCACTGTGCCCTCAGATATGAAGATATGATGTCTCTAGCAGCAACAACACATAGCCACAAACAAATCTTGGTAGCTGAAAAATTCTAAGATAACTAAACATCTACAATTCATCTTTAAATAATGTGCAAAAGATTGTTTTAAATATAATTTAATGCAAACAGGCATTTTTAACGATTTACAAGAATAACAGAACTGTAAAATATCCCAAGCTGTAAAACAAAAAACATCAGCAGCTAAAAAGATAGCCATAGCAGGCAAACATATACCAAGCACAGCTAAATACCCGAAGACAAAAAACAGCATCAGCAGCTATGGACGTCTCAGCAGCCAAACGTACCATTAGCTGCTGAAACAACTCTGACAACCTTAGTAAAGGACAAAAACACATATCTTCAATAAACATACTATCACTAGCTAAAATCACTCTGAGCTGCTAACATGCTTCAGACGTTAGTAAATACTCTAAGCAGCTAAAATACCCTAAGCATCTAAAAAAAATCCCTAAGCCGATAAAATATCCTCAGAAGATAAAAAAAAAAAAAAACGTATAATAAGAAGTTATAAATACCTTCAGTAGTTGAGTGATACTCTCAAAAGACAACTAGCATCCATCCAGTTATGGCTAGGATGCAGAACTAAACTGTGTAATACGGGTCCCTCTGCATCCGGGCCAAATGAACCATTAGGACCCGCATAAACCTTAAAATCTAAATGACTTTTTTTCCTGAATTTGCATATAAACGTCTAATTTAATGAACAAATACTCCCCGCACAGGGTCGAACTGTGCCGAACACGGGTGGGATTTCAATGGGACTCAGTTCGTGAAGCAGCAGGCGAAATGGCAAAACCGCAATTCAGTTTCTTAGACCATCCATCAATGAATAAAGTGGAACATTCCTCAGAACATGTTGAATTGATTGTGTCTAGTCAATGTCTGACGAGCTGCTGCTGGTTCCTCTTACGTGTGGTACAGGGTATTGGCATAAGGATACTTTGTTACTCTACAACATTAAAGTAATAAAAGTTAAGTTGACATACCAATTTATTCCTCCCTGAATAGGCTTAATCTAAAATATTAAAAACAAATTTATGGCAAAATAAATTTCAACGATATGAAGAAGGCTTCCCCCACGCAGGTTCGATTCCTGCCGATTACGGGTGGGTTTTTAATCTTTGACGGAAGAAGTAGTCGTGAAGGACGAGTCCACCAGTATCACCTTACTCTCATAAGTTTGATCCCTGCTTACTACAGGGATGTTTTAAATGGGACTTAGAATATGAAGAAGAATTGATTCAATTGACATCTGCAGATTTACAATAGAGTTTATAGAGTTTATAGACTCTCAAAACAGAAATATGTTAGAACATACCTTTTACTTTTCTTTTTGAAACGCTGCATCTGAAAAGTGAGAGTGTGGTTTACTGCAGCTACAAATTGTATCAGGTTTTTTCAACACACCTGCGACAATTGACTCTGACACACCTGTACTTTTACTGCGCCTGAAACTTTACGATCTGGAGACGCATACTTTGGGGAGAAAGTAGTCGTGGCCGAGTGGTTAAGGCGATGGACTTGAAATCCATTGGGGTCTCCCCGCGCAGGTTCGAACCCTGCCGACTACGGGTGGGTTTTTAATGGGCGCACACAGAATATGGAGCAGCACTGAACATGGTGAAATTGCAAATGAGTTTCAAAGACCATCCAACAAGGACTAAAGTAGAACATTCCTTAGAAAATGTTGAATTGAATCTTTTGACTTATTCCTGTTCATGTGAACTATAGCATCAAGTTCTGGCGGAGTTTTTGCTAATCTTAAGGCAAAACAATGGAAATGACATACAAGCTAACCTCTCCATAAATCTTACATATTTCGGACGAAGCAGTAGTCGTGGCCGAGTGGTTAAGGCGATGGACTAGAAATCCATTGGGGTCTCCCCGCGCAGGTTCGAATCCTGCCGACTACGGGTGGGGTTTTAATGAGACTCAACATGTAGATACTTTAGGAACAGCTCTTTAATTTGAGGGCATGCGGGAAAAAAACCCACTTAAGTGAAAAAAATGTACAAATCTTTGTGTAAATCGTTAAAATGTCCTTATACATAAACGTTTTTTTAATGGATTTAGCTTTAGTTTCTCACTGTGCCCTCAGATATGAAGATATGATGTCTCTAGCAGCAACAACACATAGCCACAAACAAATCTTGGTAGCTGAAAAATCCTAAGATAACTAAACATCTACAATTCATCTTTAAATAATGTGCAAAAGATTGTTTTAAATATAATTTAATGCAAACAGGCATTTTTAACGATTTACAAGAATAACAGAACTGTAAAATATCCCAAGCTGTAAAACAAAAAACATCAGCAGCTCAAAAGATAGCCATAGCAGGCAAACATATACCAAGCACAGCTAAATACCCGAAGACAAAAAACAGCATCAGCAGCTATGGACGTCTCAGCAGCCAAACGTACCATTAGCTGCTGAAACAACTCTGACAACCTTAGTAAAGGACAAAAACACATATCTTCATTAAACATACTATCACTAGCTAAAATCACTCTGAGCTGCTAACATGCTTCAGACGTTAGTAAATACTCTAAGCAGCTAAAATACCCTAAGCATCTAAAAAAAATCCCTAAGCCGATAAAATATCCTCAGAAGATAAAAAAAAAAAAAACGTATAATAAGAAGTTATAAATACCTTCAGTAGTTGAGTGATACTCTCAAAAGACAACTAGCATCCATCCAGTTATGGCTAGGATGCAGAACTAAACTGTGTAATACGGGTCCCTCTGCATCCGGGCCAAATGAACCATTAGGACCCGCATAAACCTTAAAATCTAAATGACTGTTTTTCCTGAATTTGCATATAAACGTCTAATTTAATGAACAAATACAGAAATATAATGTCATTACAAGCTGTTTAGATTGGGCGCCAATTTCACAGCTTGACCACAGTTCTCCCCGCACAGGGTCGAACTGTGCCGAACACGGGTGGGATTTCAATGGGACTCAGTTCGTGAAGCAGCAGGCGAAATGGCAAAACCGCAATTCAGTTTCTTAGACCATCCATCAATGAATAAAGTGGAACATTCCTCAGAACATGTTGAATTGATTGTGTCTAGTCAATGTCTGACGAGCTGCTGCTGGTTCCTCTTACGTGTGGTACAGGGTATTGGCATAAGGATACTTTGTTACTCTACAACATTAAAGGAATAAAAGTTAAGTTGACATACCAATTTATTCCTCCCTGAATAGGCTTAATCTAAAATATTAAAAACAAATTTATGGCAAAATAAATTTCAACGATATGAAGAAGGCTTCCCCCACGCAGGTTCGATTCCTGCCGATTACGGGTGGGTTTTTAATCTTTGACGGAAGAAGTAGTCGTGAAGGACGAGTCCACCAGTATCACCTTACTCTCATAAGTTTGATCCCTGCTTACTACAGGGATGTTTTAAATGGGACTTAGAATATGAAGAAGAATTGATTCAATTGACATCTGCAGATTTACAATAGAGTTTATAGAGTTTATAGACTCTCAAAACAGAAATATGTTAGAACATACCCTTTACTTTTCTTTTTGAAACGCTGCATCTGAAAAGTGAGAGTGTGGTTTACTGCAGCTACAAATTGTATCAGGTTTTTTCAACACACCTGCGACAATTGACTCTGACACACCTGTACTTTTACTGCGCCTGAAAGTTTACGATCTGGAGACGCGTACTTTGGGGAGAAAGTAGTCGTGGCCGAGTGGTTAAGGCGATGGACTTGAAATCCATTGGGGTCTCCCCGCGCAGGTTCGAACCCTGCCGACTACGGGTGGGTTTTTAATGGGCGCACACAGAATATGGAGCAGCACTGAACATGGTGAAATTGCAAATGAGTTTCAAAGACCATCCAACAAGGACTAAAGTAGAACCTTCCTTAGAAAATGTTGAATTGAATCTTTTAACTTATTCCTGTTCATGTGAACTATAGCATCGAGTTCTGGCGGAGTTTTAGCTAATCTTAAGGCAAAACAATGGAAATGACTTACAAGCTAACCTCTCCATAAATCTTACATATTTCTGGCGAAGGAGTAGTCGTGGCCGAGTGGTTAAGGCGTTGGACTAGAAATCCATTGGGGTCTCCCCGCGCAGGTTCGAATCCTGCCGACAACGGGTGGGTTTTTAATGAGACTCAACATGTAGATACTTTAGGAACAGCTCTTTAATTTGAGGGCATGCGGGAAAAAAAAACACTTAAGTGAAAAATATGTACAAATCTTTGTGTAAATCATTAAAATGTCCTTATACATAAACGTTTTTTTAATGGATTTAGCTTTAGTTTCTCACTGTGCCCTCAGATATGAAGATATGATGTCTCTAGAAGCAACAACACATAGCCACAAACAAATCTTGGTAGCTGAAAAATCCTAAGATAACTAAACATCTACAATTCATCTTTAAATAATGTGCAAAAGATTGTTTTAAATATAATTTAATGCAAACAGGCATTTTTAATGATTTACAAGACTAACAGAACTGTAAAATATCCCAAGCTGTAAAACAAAAAACATCAGCAGCTAAAAAGATAGCCATAGCAGGCAAACATATACCAAGCACAGCTAAATACCCGAAGACAAAAAACAGCATCAGCAGCTATGGACGTCTCAGCAGCCAAACGTACCATTTGCTGCTGAAACGACTCTGACAACCTTAGTAAAGGACAAAAACACATATCTTCATTAAACATACTATCACTAGCTAAAATCACTCTGAGCTGCTAACATGCTTCAGACGTTAGCAAATACTCTAAGCAGCTAAAATACCCTAAGCATCTAAAAAAAATCCCTAAGCCGATAAAATATCCTCAGAAGATAAAAAAAAAAAAAACGTATAATAAGAAGTTATAAATACCTTCAGTAGTTGAGTGATACTCTCAAAAGACAACTAGCATCCATCCAGTTATGGCTAGGATGCAGAACTAAACTGTGTAATACGGGTCCCTCTGCATCCGGGCCAAATGAACCATTAGGACCCGCATAAACCTTAAAATCTAAACGACTTTTTTTCCTGAATTTGCATATAAACGTCTAATTTAATGAACAAATACAGATTCACCTTACTCTCATAAGTTTGATCCCTGCTTACTACAGGGATGTTTTAAATGGGACTTAGAATATGAAGAAGAATTGATTCAATTGACATCTGCAGATTTACAATAGAGTTTATAGAGTTTATAGACTCTCAAAACAGAAATATGTTAGAACATACCCTTTACTTTTCTTTTTGAAACGCTGCATCTGAAAAGTGAGAGTGTGGTTTACTGCAGCTACAAATTGTATCAGGTTTTTTCAACACACCTGCGACAATTGACTCTGACACACCTGTACTTTTACTGCACCTGAAACTGCGCATACTTTGGGGAGAAAGTAGTCGTGGCCGAGTGGTTAAGGCGATGGACTTGAAATCCATTGGGGTCTCCCCGCGCAGGGTCGAACCCGGCCGACTACGGGTGGGTTTTTAATGGGCGCACACAGAATATGGAGCAGCACTGAACATGGTGAAATTGCAAATGAGTTTCAAAGACCATCCAACAAGGACTAAAGTAGAAACTTCCTTAGAAAATGTTGAATTGAATCTTTTGACTTATTCCTGTTCATGTGAACTATAGCATCGAGTTCTGGCGGAGTTTTTGCTAATCTTAAGGCAAAACAATGGAAATGACTTACAAGCTAACCTCTCCATAAATCCTACATATTTCTGACGAAGCAGTAGTCGTGGCCGAGTGGTTAAGGCGATGGACTAGAAATCCATTGGGGTCTCCCCGCGCAGGTTCAAATCCTGCCGACTACGGGTGGGTTTTTAATGAGACTCAACATGTAGATACTTTAAGAACAGCTCTTTAATTTGAGGGCATGCGGAAAAAAAACCCACTTAAGTGAAAAAAAATTACAAATCTTTGTGTAAATCATTGAAATGTCCTTATACATAAACGTTTTTTTAATGGATTTAGCTTTAGTTTCTCACTGTGCCCTCAGATATGAAGATATGATGTCTCTAGCAGCAACAACA
>NC_132878.1:69910458-69922958 GCF_030463535.1 Salminus brasiliensis
GACTACGGGTGGGTTTTTAATGGGCGCACACAGAATATGGAGCAGCACTGAACATGGTGAAATTGCAAATGAGTTTCAAAGACCATCCAACAAGGACTAAAGTAGAAACTTCCTTAGAAAATGTTGAATTGAATCTTTTGACTTATTCCTGTTCATGGGAACTATAGCATCGAGTTCTGGCGGAGTTTTTGCTAATCTTAAGGCAAAACAATGGAAATGACTTACAAGCTAACCTCTCCATAAATCCTACATATTTCTGACGAAGCAGTAGTCGTGGCCGAGTGGTTAAGGCGATGGACTAGAAATCCATTGGGGTCTCCCCGCGCAGGTTCGAATCCTGCCGACTACGGGTGGGTTTTTAATGAGACTCAACATGTAGATACTTTAGGAACAGCTCTTTAATTTGAGGGCATGCGGAAAAAAAACCCACTTAAGTGAAAAAAAATTACAAATCTTTGTGTAAATCATTGAAATGTCCTTATACATAAACGTTTTTTTTAATGGATTTAGCTTTAGTTTCTCACTGTGCCCTCAGATATGAAGATATGATGTCTCTAGCAGCAACAACACATAGCCACAAACAAATCTTGGTAGCTGAAAAATCCTAAGATAACTAAACATCTACAATTCATCTTTAAATAATGTGCAAAAGATTGTTTTGAATATAATTTAATACATAAAGGCATTTTTAATGATTTACAAGAATAACAGAACTGTAAAATATCCCGAGCTGTAAAACAAAAAACATCAGCAGCTAGAAATATAGCCATAGCAGGCAAACATATACCAAGCACAGCTAAATACCCGAAGACAAAAAACAGCATCAGCAGCTATGGACGTCTCAGCAGCCAAACGTACCATTAGCTGCTGAAACAACTCTGACAACCTTAGTAAAGGACAAAAACACATATCTTCATTAAACATACTATCACTAGCTAAAATCACTCTGAGCTGCTAACATGCTTCAGACGTTAGTAAATACTCTAAGCAGCTAAAATACCCTAAGCATCTAAAAAAAATCCCTAAGCCGATAAAATATCCTCAGAAGATAAAAAAAAAAAAACGTATAATAAGAAGTTATAAATACCTTCAGTAGTTGAGTGATACTCTCAAAAGACAACTAGCATCCATCCAGTTATGGCTAGGATGCAGAACTAAACTGTGTAATACGGGTCCCTCTGCATCCGGGCCAAATGAACCATTAGGACCCGCATAAACCTTAAAATCTAAATGACTGTTTTTCCTGAATTTGCATATAAACGTCTAATTTAATGAACAAATACAGAAATATAATGTCATTACAAGCTGTTTAGATTGGGCGCCAATTTCACAGCTTGACCACAGTTCTCCCCGCACAGGGTCGAACTGTGCCGAACACGGGTGGGATTTCAATGGGACTCAGTTCGTGAAGCAGCAGGCGAAATGGCAAAACCGCAATTCAGTTTCTTAGACCATCCATCAATGAATAAAGTGGAACATTCCTCAGAACATGTTGAATTGATTGTGTCTAGTCAATGTCTGACGAGCTGCTGCTGGTTCCTCTTACGTGTGGTACAGGGTATTGGCATAAGGATACTTTGTTACTCTACAACATTAAAGGAATAAAAGTTAAGTTGACATACCAATTTATTCCTCCCTGAATAGGCTTAATCTAAAATATTAAAAACAAATTTATGGCAAAATAAATTTCAACGATATGAAGAAGGCTTCCCCCACGCAGGTTCGATTCCTGCCGATTACGGGTGGGTTTTTAATCTTTGACGGAAGAAGTAGTCGTGAAGGACGAGTCCACCAGTATCACCTTACTCTCATAAGTTTGATCCCTGCTTACTACAGGGATGTTTTAAATGGGACTTAGAATATGAAGAAGAATTGATTCAATTGACATCTGCAGATTTACAATAGAGTTTATAGAGTTTATAGACTCTCAAAACAGAAATATGTTAGAACATACCTTTTACTTTTCTTTTTGAAACGCTGCATCTGAAAAGTGAGAGTGTGGTTTACTGCAGCTACAAATTGTATCAGGTTTTTTCAACACACCTGCGACAATTGACTCTGACACACCTGTACTTTTACTGCGCCTGAAAGTTTACGATCTGGAGACGCGTACTTTGGGGAGAAAGTAGTCGTGGCCGAGTGGTTAAGGCGATGGACTTGAAATCCATTGGGGTCTCCCCGCGCAGGTTCGAATCCTGCCGACTACGGGTGGGTTTTTAATGGGCGCACACAGAATATGGAGCAGCACTGAACATGGTGAAATTGCAAATGAGTTTCAAAGACCATCCAACAAGGACTAAAGTAGAACATTCCTTAGAAAATGTTGAATTCAATCCTTTGACTTATTCCTGTTCATGTGAACTATAGCATCAAGTTCTGGCGGAGTTTTTGCTAATCTTAAGGCAAAACAATGGAAATGACTTACAAGCTAACCTCTCCATAAATCTTACATATTTCGGACGAAGCAGTAGTCGTGGCCGAGTGGTTAAGGCGATGGACTAGAAATCCATTGGGGTCTCCCCGCGCAGGTTCGAATCCTGCCGACTACGGGTGGGTTTTTAATGAGACTCAACATGTAGATGCTTTAGGAACAGCTCTTTAATTTGAGGGCATGCGGAAAAAAACCCCACTTAAGTGAAAAAAATGTACAAATCTTTGTGTAAATCATTAAAATGTCCTTATACATAAACGTTTTTTTAATGGATTTAGCTTTAGTTTCTCACTGTGCCCTCAGATATGAAGATATGATGTCTCTAGCAGCAACAACACATAGCCACAAACAAATCTTGGTAGCTGAAAAATCCTAAGATAACTAAACATCTACAATTCATCTTTAAATAATGTGCAAAAGATTGTTTTAAATATAATTTAATGCAAACAGGCATTTTTAACGATTTACAAGAATAACAGAACTGTAAAATATCCCAAGCTGTAAAACAAAAAACATCAGCAGCTAAAAAGATAGCCATAGCAGGCAAACATATACCAAGCACAGCTAAATACCCGAAGACAAAAAACAGCATCAGCAGCTATGGACGTCTCAGCAGCCAAACGTACCATTAGCTGCTGAAACAACTCTGACAACCTTAGTAAAGGACAAAAACACATATCTTCATTAAACATACTATCACTAGCTAAAATCACTCTGAGCTGCTAACATGCTTCAGACGTTAGTAAATACTCTAAGCAGCTAAAATACCCTAAGCATCTAAAAAAAATCCCTAAGCCGATAAAATATCCTCAGAAGATAAAAAAAAAAAAAACGTATAATAAGAAGTTATAAATACCTTCAGTAGTTGAGTGATACTCTCAAAAGACAACTAGCATCCATCCAGTTATGGCTAGGATGCAGAACTAAACTGTGTAATACGGGTCCCTCTGCATCCGGGCCAAATGAACCATTAGGACCCGCATAAACCTTAAAATCTAAATGACTGTTTTTCCTGAATTTGCATATAAACGTCTAATTTAATGAACAAATACAGAAATATAATGTCATTACAAGCTGTTTAGATTGGGCGCCAATTTCACAGCTTGACCACAGTTCTCCCCGCACAGGGTCGAACTGTGCCGAACACGGGTGGGATTTCAATGGGACTCAGTTCGTGAAGCAGCAGGCGAAATGGCAAAACCGCAATTCAGTTTCTTAGACCATCCATCAATGAATAAAGTGGAACATTCCTCAGAACATGTTGAATTGATTGTGTCTAGTCAATGTCTGACGAGCTGCTGCTGGTTCCTCTTACGTGTGGTACAGGGTATTGGCATAAGGATACTTTGTTACTCTACAACATTAAAGGAATAAAAGTTAAGTTGACATACCAATTTATTCCTCCCTGAATAGGCTTAATCTAAAATATTAAAAACAAATTTATGGCAAAATAAATTTCAACGATATGAAGAAGGCTTCCCCCACGCAGGTTCGATTCCTGCCGATTACGGGTGGGTTTTTAATCTTTGACGGAAGAAGTAGTCGTGAAGGACGAGTCCACCAGTATCACCTTACTCTCATAAGTTTGATCCCTGCTTACTACAGGGATGTTTTAAATGGGACTTAGAATATGAAGAAGAATTGATTCAATTGACATCTGCAGATTTACAATAGAGTTTATAGAGTTTATAGACTCTCAAAACAGAAATATGTTAGAACATACCTTTTACTTTTCTTTTTGAAACGCTGCATCTGAAAAGTGAGAGTGTGGTTTACTGCAGCTACAAATTGTATCAGGTTTTTTCAACACACCTGCGACAATTGACTCTGACACACCTGTACTTTTACTGCGCCTGAAAGTTTACGATCTGGAGACGCGTACTTTGGGGAGAAAGTAGTCGTGGCCGAGTGGTTAAGGCGATGGACTTGAAATCCATTGGGGTCTCCCCGCGCAGGTTCGAACCCTGCCGACTACGGGTGGGTTTTTAATGGGCGCACACAGAATATGGAGCAGCACTGAACATGGTGAAATTGCAAATGAGTTTCAAAGACCATCCAACAAGGACTAAAGTAGAACATTCCTTAGAAAATGTTGAATTCAATCCTTTGACTTATTCCTGTTCATGTGAACTATAGCATCAAGTTCTGGCGGAGTTTTTGCTAATCTTAAGGCAAAACAATGGAAATGACTTACAAGCTAACCTCTCCATAAATCTTACATATTTCGGACGAAGCAGTAGTCGTGGCCGAGTGGTTAAGGCGATGGACTAGAAATCCATTGGGGTCTCCCCGCGCAGGTTCGAATCCTGCCGACTACGGGTGGGTTTTTAATGAGACTCAACATGTAGATGCTTTAGGAACAGCTCTTTAATTTGAGGGCATGCGGAAAAAAACCCCACTTAAGTGAAAAAAATGTACAAATCTTTGTGTAAATCATTAAAATGTCCTTATACATAAACGTTTTTTTAATGGATTTAGCTTTAGTTTCTCACTGTGCCCTCAGATATGAAGATATGATGTCTCTAGCAGCAACAACACATAGCCACAAACAAATCTTGGTAGCTGAAAAATCCTAAGATAACTAAACATCTACAATTCATCTTTAAATAATGTGCAAAAGATTGTTTTAAATATAATTTAATGCAAACAGGCATTTTTAACGATTTACAAGAATAACAGAACTGTAAAATATCCCAAGCTGTAAAACAAAAAACATCAGCAGCTAAAAAGATAGCCATAGCAGGCAAACATATACCAAGCACAGCTAAATACCCGAAGACAAAAAACAGCATCAGCAGCTATGGACGTCTCAGCAGCCAAACGTACCATTAGCTGCTGAAACAACTCTGACAACCTTAGTAAAGGACAAAAACACATATCTTCATTAAACATACTATCACTAGCTAAAATCACTCTGAGCTGCTAACATGCTTCAGACGTTAGTAAATACTCTAAGCAGCTAAAATACCCTAAGCATCTAAAAAAAATCCCTAAGCCGATAAAATATCCTCAGAAGATAAAAAAAAAAAAAACGTATAATAAGAAGTTATAAATACCTTCAGTAGTTGAGTGATACTCTCAAAAGACAACTAGCATCCATCCAGTTATGGCTAGGATGCAGAACTAAACTGTGTAATACGGGTCCCTCTGCATCCGGGCCAAATGAACCATTAGGACCCGCATAAACCTTAAAATCTAAATGACTGTTTTTCCTGAATTTGCATATAAACGTCTAATTTAATGAACAAATACAGAAATATAATGTCATTACAAGCTGTTTAGATTGGGCGCCAATTTCACAGCTTGACCACAGTTCTCCCCGCACAGGGTCGAACTGTGCCGAACACGGGTGGGATTTCAATGGGACTCAGTTCGTGAAGCAGCAGGCGAAATGGCAAAACCGCAATTCAGTTTCTTAGACCATCCATCAATGAATAAAGTGGAACATTCCTCAGAACATGTTGAATTGATTGTGTCTAGTCAATGTCTGACGAGCTGCTGCTGGTTCCTCTTACGTGTGGTACAGGGTATTGGCATAAGGATACTTTGTTACTCTACAACATTAAAGGAATAAAAGTTAAGTTGACATACCAATTTATTCCTCCCTGAATAGGCTTAATCTAAAATATTAAAAACAAATTTATGGCAAAATAAATTTCAACGATATGAAGAAGGCTTCCCCCACGCAGGTTCGATTCCTGCCGATTACGGGTGGGTTTTTAATCTTTGACGGAAGAAGTAGTCGTGAAGGACGAGTCCACCAGTATCACCTTACTCTCATAAGTTTGATCCCTGCTTACTACAGGGATGTTTTAAATGGGACTTAGAATATGAAGAAGAATTGATTCAATTGACATCTGCAGATTTACAATAGAGTTTATAGAGTTTATAGACTCTCAAAACAGAAATATGTTAGAACATACCTTTTACTTTTCTTTTTGAAACGCTGCATCTGAAAAGTGAGAGTGTGGTTTACTGCAGCTACAAATTGTATCAGGTTTTTTCAACACACCTGCGACAATTGACTCTGACACACCTGTACTTTTACTGCGCCTGAAAGTTTACGATCTGGAGACGCGTACTTTGGGGAGAAAGTAGTCGTGGCCGAGTGGTTAAGGCGATGGACTTGAAATCCATTGGGGTCTCCCCGCGCAGGTTCGAACCCTGCCGACTACGGGTGGGTTTTTAATGGGCGCACACAGAATATGGAGCAGCACTGAACATGGTGAAATTGCAAATGAGTTTCAAAGACCATCCAACAAGGACTAAAGTAGAACATTCCTTAGAAAATGTTGAATTCAATCCTTTGACTTATTCCTGTTCATGTGAACTATAGCATCAAGTTCTGGCGGAGTTTTTGCTAATCTTAAGGCAAAACAATGGAAATGACTTACAAGCTAACCTCTCCATAAATCTTACATATTTCGGACGAAGCAGTAGTCGTGGCCGAGTGGTTAAGGCGATGGACTAGAAATCCATTGGGGTCTCCCCGCGCAGGTTCGAATCCTGCCGACTACGGGTGGGTTTTTAATGAGACTCAACATGTAGATGCTTTAGGAACAGCTCTTTAATTTGAGGGCATGCGGAAAAAAACCCCACTTAAGTGAAAAAAATGTACAAATCTTTGTGTAAATCATTAAAATGTCCTTATACATAAACGTTTTTTTAATGGATTTAGCTTTAGTTTCTCACTGTGCCCTCAGATATGAAGATATGATGTCTCTAGCAGCAACAACACATAGCCACAAACAAATCTTGGTAGCTGAAAAATCCTAAGATAACTAAACATCTACAATTCATCTTTAAATAATGTACAAAAGATTGTTTTAAATATAATTTAATGCAAACAGGCATTTTTAACGATTTACAAGAATAACAGAACTGTAAAATATCCCAAGCTGTAAAACAAAAAACATCAGCAGCTAAAAAGATAGCCATAGCAGGCAAACATATACCAAGCACAGCTAAATACCCGAAGACAAAAAACAGCATCAGCAGCTATGGACGTCTCAGCAGCCAAACGTACCATTAGCTGCTGAAACAACTCTGACAACCTTAGTAAAGGACAAAAACACATATCTTCATTAAACATACTATCACTAGCTAAAATCACTCTGAGCTGCTAACATGCTTCAGACGTTAGTAAATACTCTAAGCAGCTAAAATACCCTAAGCATCTAAAAAAAATCCCTAAGCCGATAAAATATCCTCAGAAGATAAAAAAAAAAAAAACGTATAATAAGAAGTTATAAATACCTTCAGTAGTTGAGTGATACTCTCAAAAGACAACTAGCATCCATCCAGTTATGGCTAGGATGCAGAACTAAACTGTGTAATACGGGTCCCTCTGCATCCGGGCCAAATGAACCATTAGGACCCGCATAAACCTTAAAATCTAAATGACTGTTTTTCCTGAATTTGCATATAAACGTCTAATTTAATGAACAAATACAGAAATATAATGTCATTACAAGCTGTTTAGATTGGGCGCCAATTTCACAGCTTGACCACAGTTCTCCCCGCACAGGGTCGAACTGTGCCGAACACGGGTGGGATTTCAATGGGACTCAGTTCGTGAAGCAGCAGGCGAAATGGCAAAACCGCAATTCAGTTTCTTAGACCATCCATCAATGAATAAAGTGGAACATTCCTCAGAACATGTTGAATTGATTGTGTCTAGTCAATGTCTGACGAGCTGCTGCTGGTTCCTCTTACGTGTGGTACAGGGTATTGGCATAAGGATACTTTGTTACTCTACAACATTAAAGGAATAAAAGTTAAGTTGACATACCAATTTATTCCTCCCTGAATAGGCTTAATCTAAAATATTAAAAACAAATTTATGGCAAAATAAATTTCAACGATATGAAGAAGGCTTCCCCCACGCAGGTTCGATTCCTGCCGATTACGGGTGGGTTTTTAATCTTTGACGGAAGAAGTAGTCGTGAAGGACGAGTCCACCAGTATCACCTTACTCTCATAAGTTTGATCCCTGCTTACTACAGGGATGTTTTAAATGGGACTTAGAATATGAAGAAGAATTGATTCAATTGACATCTGCAGATTTACAATAGAGTTTATAGAGTTTATAGACTCTCAAAACAGAAATATGTTAGAACATACCCTTTACTTTTCTTTTTGAAACGCTGCATCTGAAAAGTGAGAGTGTGGTTTACTGCAGCTACAAATTGTATCAGGTTTTTTCAACACACCTGCGACAATTGACTCTGACACACCTGTCCCTTTTACTGCGCCTGAAACTTTACGATCTGGAGACGCATACTTTGGGGAGAAAGTAGTCGTGGCCGAGTGGTTAAGGCGATGGACTTGAAATCCATTGGGGTCTCCCCGCGCAGGTTCGAACCCTGTCGACTACGGGTGGATTTTTAATGGGCGCACACAGAATATGGAGCAGCACTGAACATGGTGAAATTGCAAATGAGTTTCAAAGACCATCCAACAAGGACTAAAGTAGAACCTTCCTTAGAAAATGTTGAATTCAATCCTTTGACTTATTCCTGTTCATGTGAACTATAGCATCAAGTTCTGGCGGAGTTTTTGCTAATCTTAAGGCAAAACAATGGAAATGACTTACAAGCTAACCTCTCCATAAATCTTACATATTTCGGACGAAGCAGTAGTCGTGGCCGAGTGGTTAAGGCGATGGACTAGAAATCCATTGGGGTCTCCCCGCGCAGGTTCGAATCCTGCCGACTACGGGTGGGTTTTTAATGAGACTCAACATGTAGATACTTTAGGAACAGCTCTTTAATTTGAGGGCATGCGGGAAAAAAACCCACTTAAGTGAAAAAAATGTACAAATCTTTGTGTAAATCGTTAAAATGTCCTTATACATAAACGTTTTTTTAATGGATTTAGCTTTAGTTTCTCACTGTGCCCTCAGATATGAAGATATGATGTCTCTAGCAGCAACAACACATAGCCACAAACAAATCTTGGTAGCTGAAAAATCCTAAGATAACTAAACATCTACAATTCATCTTTAAATAATGTGCAAAAGATTGTTTTAAATATAATTTAATGCAAACAGGCATTTTTAACGATTTACAAGAATAACAGAACTGTAAAATATCCCAAGCTGTAAAACAAAAAACATCAGCAGCTCAAAAGATAGCCATAGCAGGCAAACATATACCAAGCACAGCTAAATACCCGAAGACAAAAAACAGCATCAGCAGCTATGGACGTCTCAGCAGCCAAACGTACCATTAGCTGCTGAAACAACTCTGACAACCTTAGTAAAGGACAAAAACACATATCTTCATTAAACATACTATCACTAGCTAAAATCACTCTGAGCTGCTAACATGCTTCAGACGTTAGTAAATACTCTAAGCAGCTAAAATACCCTAAGCATCTAAAAAAAATCCCTAAGCCGATAAAATATCCTCAGAAGATAAAAAAAAAAAACGTATAATAAGAAGTTATAAATACCTTCAGTAGTTGAGTGATACTCTCAAAAGACAACTAGCATCCATCCAGTTATGGCTAGGATGCAGAACTAAACTGTGTAATACGGGTCCCTCTGCATCCGGGCCAAATGAACCATTAGGACCCGCATAAACCTTAAAATCTAAATGACTGTTTTTCCTGAATTTGCATATAACTGTCTAATTTAATGAACAAATACAGAAATATAATGTCATTACAAGCTGTTTAGATTGGGCGCCAATTTCACAGCTTGACCACAGTTCTCCCCGCACAGGGTCGAACTGTGTCGAACACGGGTGGGATTTCAATGGGACTCAGTTCGTGAAGCAGCAGGCGAAATGGCAAAACCGCAATTCAGTTTCTTAGACCATCCATCAATGAATAAAGTGGAACATGTTGAATTGATTGTGTCTAGTCAATGTCTGACGAGCTGCTGCTGGTTCCTCTTACGTGTGGTACAGGGTATTGGCATAAGGATACTTTGTTACTCTACAACATTAAAGGAATAAAAGTTAAGTTGACATACCAATTTATTCCTCCCTGAATAGGCTTAATCTAAAATATTAAAAACAAATTTATGGCAAAATAAATTTCAACGATATGAAGAAGGCTTCCCCCACGCAGGTTCGATTCCTGCCGATTACGGGTGGGTTTTTAATCTTTGACGGAAGAAGTAGTCGTGAAGGACGAGTCCACCAGTATCACCTTACTCTCATAAGTTTGATCCCTGCTTACTACAGGGATGTTTTAAATGGGACTTAGAATATGAAGAAGAATTGATTCAATTGACATCTGCAGATTTACAATAGAGTTTATAGACTCTCAAAACAGAAATATGTTAGAACATACCCTTTACTTTTCTTTTTGAAACACTGCATCTGAAAAGTGAGAGTGTGGTTTACTGCAGCTACAAATTGTATCAGGTTTTTTCAACACACCTGCGACAATTGACTCTGACACACCTGTACTTTTACTGCGCCTGAAAGTTTACGATCTGGAGACGCATACGTTGGGGAGAAAGTAGTCGTGGCCGAGTGGTTAAGGCGATGGACTTGAAATCCATTGGGGTCTCCACGCGCAGGTTCGAACCCTGCCGACTACGGGTGGGTTTTTAATGGGCGCACACAGAATATGGAGCAGCACTGAACATGGTGAAATTGCAAATGAGTTTCAAAGACCATCCAACAAGGGCTAAAGTAGAACCTTCCTTAGAAAATGTTGAATTTAATCTTTTGACTTATTCCTGTTCATGTGAACTATAGCATCGCGTTCTGGCGGAGTTTTTGCTAATCTTAAGGCAAAACAATGGAAATGACTTACAAGCTAACCTCTCCATAAATCTTACATATTTCGGACGAAGCAGTAGTCGTGGCCGAGTGGTTAAGGCGATGGACTAGAAATCCATTGGGGTCTCCCCGCGCAGGTTCGAATCCTGCCGACTACGGGTGGGTTTTTTATGAGACTCAACATGTAGATACTTTAGGAACAGCTCTTTAATTTGAGGGCATGCGGAAAAAAAACCCACTTAAGTGAAAAAAATGTACAAATCTTTGTGTAAATCATTAAAATGTCCTTATACATAAACGTTTTTTTAATGGATTTAGCTTTAGTTTCTCACTGTGCCCTCAGATATGAAGATATGATGTCTCTAGCAGCAACAACACATAGCCACAAACAAATCTTGGTAGCTGAAAAATCCTAAGATAACTAAACATCTACAATTCATCTTTAAATAATGTGCAAAAGATTGTTTTAAATATAATTTAATGCAAACAGGCATTTTTAACGATTTACAAGAATAACAGAACTGTAAAATATCCCAAGCTGTAAAACAAAAAACATCAGCAGCTCAAAAGATAGCCATAGCAGGCAAACATATACCAAGCACAGCTAAATACCCGAAGACAAAAAACAGCATCAGCAGATATGGACGTCTCAGCAGCCAAACGTACCATTAGCTGCTGAAACAACTCTGACAACCTTAGTAAAGGACAAAAACACATATCTTCATTAAACATACTATCACTAGCTAAAATCACTCTGAGCTGCTAACATGCTTCAGACGTTAGTAAATACTCTAAGCAGCTAAAATACCCTAAGCATCTAAAAAAAATCCCTAAGCCAATAAAATATCCTCAGAAGATAAAAAAAAAAAACGTATAATAAGAAGTTATAAATACCTTCAGTAGTTGAGTGATACTCTCAAAAGACAACTAGCATCCATCCAGTTATGGCTAGGATGCAGAACTAAACTGTGTAATACGGGTCCCTCTGCATCCGGGCCAAATGAACCATTAGGACCCGCATAAACCTTAAAATCTAAATTACTGTTTTTCCTGAATTTGCATATAAACGTCTAATTTAATGAACAAATACAGAAATATAATGTCATTACAAGCTGTTTAGATTGGGCGCCAATTTCACAGCTTGACCACAGTTCTCCCCGCACAGGGTCGAACTGTGCCGAACACGGGTGGGATTTCAATGGGACTCAGTTCGTGAAGCAGCAGGCGAAATGGCAAAACCGCAATTCAGTTTCTTAGACCATCCATCAATGAATAAAGTGGAACATGTTGAATTGATTGTGTCTAGTCAATGTCTGACGAGCTGCTGCTGG